>NC_137253.1:27559536-27746996 GCF_965637545.1 Phallusia mammillata
AAGCCTTCGTTTTAGTGTTCGAAATACGTGACTACTCTGAGACAGTATCTCCGTATTATGTACTACTCTTTTGCGTACCCCTATCTGCAATATGACGTCCCGGCCGTGGGCAGCGGCCACACTGCACAAATTAAAACTAACAACATTAAACATAACAGAATTTTGCGAAATATAACTCGCATGCAGCCCTTACCGGTGTCGCGCTACCCAACTATATCATGACTTGTGTCTCCTAAAATGCAAAGATATTTACAAACATGAGGTAGCCAAACTATTACATGAGTCCTGTTCACGCATATTACGTCAGTACACCATCACAACACCCGAAAGGCTGAAAACTTTCATCCACGCGTAAACATCGCGTTCGGCACAAGAACAATTTGCCATCGAGGTTACCACACGCCATCAAATCTCTGCATACCAGAACTCGTGCTAGTTTTCAATTTTTTTCTTGTGTGTTTTTTAAGGGGTGTTTTAGTTTTTATCTTAGTGTGATTTTACTTTTCTATTTTTTAGTATTGTACCATGAAACGAGATTATACTTAGACATATACAAAAGACCGAAAAACTGCCGTAGGATTCGGTCTTTTCAGACCAACCGTCCGGGCAGAAGGCCAGCAGCACTTTTTACAGCGAACAACATCATAGATCTCGTCATCGATCTTACACAAGCTGCATAATGAGGAGATGCTCGACGGCACCATTCTCATTGTCGCAACGAACAGTCCTTTTGACACCCGGGTCTGTGGGATCACAGGAAACGTTGCGAAGAACCGACCTTGTGTTTCCGTTTGGCGGATTTCATTTGGCCAGCAGAACCCGCAGGTACAACAGCCTCATGCAACCGGACGTTCCCCGCTAGGCTCGTGCGGTCGGTTGCGATCCTACGGCAGGATAATGGAACTGTGATGATGAAGTGACTATGCAAATGAAAATTTGACTTGTCTTTATCCAAAAAAGCTTCTCTATTTCCCAAATGTGAGCATTGTTTCATTGACATTTTCAAGACCGTTCAGTCATACAACTTTACTGTGACTAAATTCAACTATGGTTCCTCAAGGGTTTTGTGGGAAACTATGCAAAACTTTGTCGAAGCCCGCTATTCCACATGTAAATGTCTATAAAAGATTGGATAACTTTCAAACAAATTGTTTCGCAAAACACCTAATAACAATGTAACTCGTCTGCTCAAAATTGATTGTTTGCATTGACACTTCTGATACAACATTTTTATTAAATAATGCAGACAGAAAACTGGTCTTAGTGAAAAGCCATCACACCACGTCAAGGTGCCAGTTGTTGTGATGGGAAAAAATTTGCCGGGCGTTTTTTTTCATTTTCTCTAACACGAGGGCTCAGAGCTCAGGTGATACCGTCAGGGTCGAGACCCGGAGTCGTGGCACCAGTCTTTCATCACAGCCACTAAGGGAACTATTTACATTTATATCTGGTACAGTGGGTTGCTTGCAATGGCGTTAATGAGGTCGGGGAAATACTGCGACTTATCTCGCATACGCCGCCACATCCATTCGTCTATGTAAGACGGAATAAAATCCCGGTAAGCGCCGTTCATGCGTTTAAATTTACGTTTGCAGTCACACCACAAACTTTCAATGTCGTTAGTGTGAACTCCGGCTGGAGTCACAAAACGATGAGAATGGTTGACGGTTTGATGCTGGTATTGGTGTGGCAAACCTGTAATTGAACAGCCCAGCAATTACATAGCAAAACGTGTCAAAAAAAAACAAAACAAATTACTAGATAGGTGATTGTAAGCAGCCCATTCATCCGACCAGATTGTTGTCCCAGGGGCCACGTGTCGGACAATAACTGTTTCTAGGGTGGCACGATCCCGGCGTGGGACTAGTTCCAAAAAACACTCCCTGTACAAGAGTTTGTTAGCCAAATAATATGCAATAATTTTAGGTCATACTTGGTCTGAAGATCAACGCCTCCAAAAACCCACTGTTCCCGTATTGGGCGCGCCTGTGCATTTGACCCACGTTTGCGGCGTGCCACCAGACTTTCATCTATGGCCACAATGTGCCCGACTCCGCCAATCACGTTGGGCCTGGACAGGAGATCCTGCGTGCATATCTGACGAAGGTGTTTACAATAAAAGCTTGTATCTACTGAATAAGCTTACTTCACGAAGGAAATTGCACCAATCAACACAAACGGTCTTTGAGATTGACGCCTCTGCCATAATTACGTCTTGGCAGACATCTAATGTCCAAAAATACATTAGTGTCACCAGTTGACGCAAGTCGAGATGACTTTTCTCAAAAAACGACCCTTTCCGGATGGAAACTATTTTTCTGCATGCCTGTTAATACACAAACGAATCAATTCAAAAACAAAATAACTTTCAAAACTGTATATATCATGCCAAACGCCAAAAAAAATTAAACTCCAAAAACACAATCAGACAACTGCAAGATAAACGAAATGCGTCAAAACAACAACTTACACGTGCTGGACAGCGCCAAGCTAGGCCATCGACCTTGGCCGACGCCCAAACCTTTTCTTCCATGACAGAACCACATTTTGGGCAAGTTTGCTGCCGAGAAAGCAAACCATGAGCTCGTAAATACACTATGCATTTACCTACATCCTGCAAAACTCCTAACTCCGCCAATTTCCTCACGTTTATTTGACTACCCGCCATAATGCAAAAACAGTATAATCAGTTGAAGTTCATCAACAAAGTGAATAAAGAACTCATAACGAGAGATAACCACGTTTCAATGGACATTAAACAATGCGACATTGTCGGTGTTCTATGTGACGTAACATAGCAAATTTGTGCCCAAGCGGAAACAAGCTTCCACAAGATGGCCAGTCAAGAAACAAAGGAAACAAAAGCTTGTAAGAAGAGGAATTTGTGGTCATGAAAGTATACCAGGTGCCGACATAGGCTTTTCCGTTCTTAACTCGGCCGCTTGAAGCGGGTCGAGCTTCGTCGAGGTGCACCCCTTTGTCGGCCTCTCATCCGAAATGTACTTGATCTGTCGATTTGAAACTTGGCACGAATATTCACAAGGCATTTAACTTTCCACTCACTTTGACCCCACCGACCTAACCCCAGGCATTGTGACGTCACATTTATGCGAAAACTACCTTTATTCAAACAATCGCTAGGTGACGCACTTCTATGGGGGTGCAACGCGGGGGGGTGCAAGCTGGAGGGGAAGGATAGGCCTTTCCAACAATGTCTCGATCGCCCTTCTGCGATCTCAACTTTGGCTGCAGCGAGGTCGAGAATTTGTGGTCATGAAAGTATACCAGGTGCCGACATAGGCTTTTCCGTTCTTAACTCGGCCGCTTGAAGCGGGTCGAGCTTCGTCGAGGTGCACCCCTTTGTCGGCCTCTCATCCGAAATGTACTTGAGCTTTCGGTCCGAAAGTTGGCACGAATATTTACAAGGGATTTAACTTTCACCCACTTTGACCCACCGACTTCCCTAAGGCATTATGACGTCACAGTTAAAAACTCACAGCTCATCCGAACCTGTAGGAATTTTATAACAGTGTACATCACATAAAATTAATATACACATTTTTACTATCATGAAAACATGACATTGAAGTAATATACAACTTTGTAATAATATGAAAACTTGTTATTATGGTTACCGCAGCCGTCCACACACTTTAAAAATTGTTTGTCATTGTACCTAAGTGAGAAAGCGCAGGTCATCGGCGAGCGAGAGGTGTTTTGCATTAGCGAGTAAGTTTAGACGTTGAATATATGTAGTTAGCGTGACCCGATTGACGTAATTTTTTGCATGACGTCATCCAAAGCCTTGATGACGTCACACACCAATTTTCAACTTTCTGCGATGTGTATTTCGTAAAGTGTGAAATTTTCGTCGGGCGAAAGGGAAAATGTGTGACGTCACAGTGACGTCATTATGTGCGTGACGTATCCGTACTATGACGTAGTTGATCATATGTAAAAGTCATTGGTGTATGTACAGGCAGGACGTAGTTATGACGTTGGGTCATGAAAGTATACCAGACCCCAACAAAATACGTTTTAAGTGCAAGAAATAAAACAGTAATCCAAAGTCCATAAATAGGCCTTTCATTGGTAATGTTGAGGCAAACCGCAGGACTCGTTTCCTGCTTTAAACCTGGTTGCCCGCATTGTGACATTGCTTCCTTTTTACATATCATACCCATAGACTTGGTCGGAAAAGGTTAGCCATTAAAGACTAAAATTTCGGAACGCATATTTCCCGTGTTCACCACAAAAAGTTACATACTTGTGTTTCAAACTTTTACACTCTTTGTCGACATCTAGTGGCTGCTTTATCTTGAAATAAAACTGCATTTCACTGTGTTTCTGTTCAAGCACTTTAAGGGCATCCAACCGTCGATTGGAATTTTGCCCATTTGCCACATAGCGGGAACCACATTTTTTGACATAAACCGCTGCAAACAACTCGGTTTTATAGGCGTATCTTCGCTTGTACTCTTTGACTTTTCTGTCTGCTTCTTTCGCTGTACAGCAAGTAATGTCGGTCAAACCATAGTAAACGTCTCGTGGTCGAAGCTCGATATAAGAGGGCTTTCTGCAAATATCAAAGACGTGTAAATGATTTTCAACATCTGATGTCAAAAAACAGCCGCAGTACTTTTTTTGATCTGATGAAACACGGTAACTTGATTCCGCTGTTGTAGAATATCGTTTTTCATCCCTGAAACAAGGTACAGCATCTTTTAAAATAAATTAAGCAACTCTTTGTATTTGCAGACAGTGCACACAGTTTCGATCTATAAGGTGAGGTCTTATCAGTGCAGCTGGTGACGGAGATCGGCCGTATTGGCTAGTGTATCCATCCTACGGCAATCAGTTTGTTGGGAGCAACAGGGTAAAACAGTTGCCATACCTATTCTGTGCGATGCCACAACTGGGCATACACCACAGAGTTGTGCTTATCATATATTGTCTCGATGCTTTTACACTCTTTGTAGTTTAATGTTTTGTTGGCACTCTAAGCTATTGTCATTTTGATACAAGTACACTGACACGCGGTGCTGGTTGAAAGATTGTCGACTCCTGCTGTACAACATTTCTTTGTGAACCTTAATGAACACACCAGTTTTTCTCTGCAAACCCAATTCCACAAATCAATCACTTAAGTTTGGCAGCAACTATTAGGTAAAGTTCGCCAACTTATTGATAGGCTAAGGCAGTGGTGGGATTCAAATTTTTTGTAAGCCGGTTCTATAACAAAAGTCATATTTTTTAGCCGGTTCTGTTGCAAAAACCCATTGAAAGCAACAAGTAATGCTAACCGGTTCGCTTATCTCCTAAAATTTCGTGAGATTGTAATTGGAAATAGGCGCCTGCTGGTTGTCGGTAACAACAGTTGAAAAGACAAGCTGTCCACCTGAACTTGTTGATTATTACACAACCTGCAAATGCTACTTCACTTGGCCAGAAATACTACCATTTTAACAAGGCTACAAGCGAATATTACCAACAAGCAAAATAAGACCACAAATTTTTGCAACCATTCATTATATTTGCTGCCAAAAATATGTGTGAATTATATATATAAAGGCTCATAACAAAATCCTTCCATCCATCTTAGTGCGTAATAGCATACATTCGATCAGAACTATTATATATATCTAACAAACGCGTTTACCTTTTTGCAGCTTCTTCCATTTGTCCAACGGTAATATTTTTTACATACCGGAACCCACATAAAACCGTTGTGTTTGAATACATCAGAAAGAATTTGACCAACCCCGACATACTGCTGCTGAAATTAGACCCTTATTTCCACAGGCAGTGAACCCAATGTTATTAACTAACAATACCACAACTACAACCTGAAACACATGAAATTGCACTACATAGAAAGAAAAAAAAACGCTTTTCAGACAGTTTAGATAACTTTTTTAACACGTATACAGCCCCAAAAGTCTGACTTGTGCGACTTTCTACTTGTAAGGATAATAGACCTACTGAATGCATGAAACTGAGGGCTGATTGAAGTACACTGTTGTCGTTTCTTGCTTTCCTCTAGGCAGAACACGCCGCCACGTCGGATAAGTCTACAAATTTTGGAAGCAAGGAGTTAATTGCCACGTGGTTTGTGTTGAAATGTAACAACAGGTTTGGTTTACAGTTGAAAATTACTCAAACTGTTATTTGTAATGTATATAGCGTTTTTGTAGTTTACTTCTTCATCACGCAAGGTTCGTTCAAGACAAGAGTATTGACTGATGCCAACAGTAAACTTGCAAAGTTATCACAAAAGTACGCTTTGATAGACATTCTTTAGACATTTTATATTGGTATCGAATCTTTCACTTTAGTGCTACAGTTAAAGATATACAGTTTGCTGTGATAATATTTTGCAAAGCAACGATATTATGTTTACTTCTTCAGGCATGAAAAGTTGTTTCAATCATAAACACACCACAATAAGCGAGCTGTATTGACTGTTGAAACGGCTAAGGCACAACACCAACTGTTTTTATACAACATGTGACGTCACAGCACACGAGTGACATTTAGCGGACGTAAAATTGTGGTGTAGCGCTGATAACATATTAATTTTTCAGTGCTTTAGAAACGTTGATATCAGCAATATGACATTTTTGCTATTAATGTTATTTAAGCAACTAGGCCGCCACTCTTTTAAAATACTTTGAGGTGGGTGAAACAGTACTATAATTAACACATGTACATTGCCCGCTGTTTCACTAAATTCGAGAAGGTGCATTTGAAATAGTAAAAGTATGTTGGTGATGGCTACGAACAATGCGAAGCATGATATCATAGTCAGATATACATACTAATTCTCTATAAAGAAAGAAGTCATAAAAAAATAAGATAATTTTAAACGGGCTTTTTTTAATCATCATAGGTGTTTTTCTAATAGTCCAAGAAAAATTGTTTTGTCGCGCAATATGGGGTATTTGTTTGTTGGCACAACTCCCATTATCTTCAACTCCAAGGCCCGATCTATATACAAGCGCAATTCGATGCTTTTCTTCTACATAACCAAGGACCAAATTTGTGTACAGCAATGTCACACTTGAAACTGGAAGAGAGTGAAAATTCGTCCTCCTTTTCCATGTTTGTGAGGAAGCCTTCCTTGGCTGTGTGGAAAACACCTCAACTAAATTTGCCAAGTGAAAGCTAAGAATTTGAAAAAGCTTGTACAAAAATTATTTGCTAAAATTGTTTTGCGCAGAGTGTAACTTGATTTCTGAACCTGTTAGTTTCATAATTAAGTCATCATTAAAATGTTTTTATAGTTAATTATAAGTGTGGAAGAGTTCTAAGCGACACAACTACCAGGCTGGAATAGTATTTTCTAAGCCGCATGTGCGTCACTACTGGTTCATTGTAACAGCAGTTGAAATAGCAAGCATTTCACCGAATTTGTGCATGACGAAATTCAAGAGGCAGAACGCATTTTTCATAAGGAATAACGCACTCTGACGCCAAGTCACAAAATCTGTTGTAGCAAAAATACCTCAGAGGCATAAAAAGGCAGTTTGATAATAAAAACAATCAAATTAGCACGCAACACATGATATAGTACCTTCTTTCTCATAACATTTTCCAAATTTGTTGTACATGCGCCACTAATAACACAGAAGAATTGTAATACATCGTATCGTATTTTATTTTGTTTACGTGCACTTGAACGCAACAAGCATAGTACCAAATGATGGTAAAGTGGCACGAAAACACAGGACACAGCTGCAAAAACTTAAATAATACTAAAATAAATAAAAAATAATACGAAGGACAATAGTAAAACACGCAGCAGCTGTACCTGGCAAAGAGAAAGGGGGCCTGAGAGTTTGGAATCTCGTTGGAGAAACGAGTGGCGCTAAAGGCAACGCGACTGGGTTTGACAACATGGGTGGATTCCAGTCGGTTGAATAATTTAGGTAGGTAAACAACGACCACCAAAAAAGAAACCCTACCCAACACCATGGAATCTTAATTGATTTGGAAGAAAGTAATATCACAAAACAAGACCATATCGAAGTCGAGTAGGTAATAAATGTGTAACAAGTAAGAATTAAAAAGTCAAACACTGAATCAGTTAATTTTCCATGTTGTTGTTTCAAAAAGAAAAGTGGGCGCCGAGAAGAGCATAAATAGAAAAATACATTGAAAAAGGAACAAAACTAAAGTACGCAAATGGGGTTTTAGCGACTATGTACTATTAATATTATTTACTATTACCATTATTATTAGTTACCGATTTAAACCAATACTATTTAGACACATAAAAGCATATGAAGGTTTGGGTATTGCCTACAATCATTGGATAAAATGACTTAAAATGATACATCATCCGCACTCCAAAAATAGTTTTCCGTGTTTGTTACTGTTGTTGTAATAGGTCCTTTTATCTACAAAACAAACTCATCAGCAGATTTTGATACACAGTATATGAATTGTGGTACACAGTATAAAGCAAAAGTTTATTTCTATACCTTAATAATTTGGATAATCTTGGTTTAATGAGAGTTCATAATCTGCTGCTTGTGTAATTTCATCATTCACAATTGCCTCCAACTCGAATCGCCAACTTTTAAAATTCGTCCTAAAAATAACCACAAAATCAGATTCCGTAAAACAAATAATGATTTACATGGTAAAAAAAGGAACTTACGTTTGGACATTTGACAAACCAAAGCCGCCAGCATCCGCTGTTGTGGACCACTGATCTTCATAACTATAAGCACAAAGTTGTCATCAGCAAAATTTTGGTCAAAAAATGAATCTTTTGTTTTTGATTTATTTACCTATCTTCGACTAGTCTTTAAGATTTAAATAGAAATAGAAATAAAAGGAGATTTAATTCTTATAATTCTCAAGTAGCAGTGTTTATTACGTATGTAAAAAAATCATAAATACACACTTCCCTTTTGGGCACAGTCGTTGAGTTATTTTGAATAAACTAAAAATGATTAAAATGTATAATTACAAATTATGCTCAACAGGATCATTTAGTGTTTTTGTCAAAGATACAACAGATTTCAATTTTCTGCAAAGTTTGGTTTGAACGTTGGTTGGTTTGTGAACGTCGGACGCCTCTATGCTGGACTCACTGCGCAAAAACAAGCGTATACACTATGGTGCTATTTAAAAGCTTTTCAAAAGCGGTTACATTTGCCCAAAAAACAAAATATGACTTGTAAAGGAGTTATATTTAGATCCATAGTTTTTACAAACAAAACACAAGCATCCCAGAAACGCACTGATGACAAGGTTACTAAAAACAAACTTATAGTCGAATCGTTACCAATATCTGAAGGCAACTTTTTTTCTTTGTTGAGGACAAAGGGGAAAATCAACAAAAAAGATTGGAAACCTTTCTTGTAAAATGATGCATCAAGCTGTCTAAAATAGGTTTTAGCCAAAACCGAACGTTTGTCAGTGTGGTATTGTAGTGTTCGTAACGGCCCAAACCGAATTTGTGTAAAATTACTGATTCGCCCGAACAAATTCAGAGCAAATCTTGCGTATGACGGTGTAAACACCCAACTATAATGCCTTACCTTTCTGTGTGTTCATAAGTATATCCATTGCGCACCGTAATTGACCGTCCTTCATTGTCAGTTGTAAACTTTTTGGTCTTCAACTTACTTGAATCTACTAACAAGACTTCAATTTTTTCCAAAAGACCCGCCACTTGCAGGACACGGAAAACATAAAGACGTCGGTTATCCAGGGTATAGTAGGTGCTGCCGATTTTTACCACGCTTATGGTAGGCAGGTCCGTAACTTTCATCAAACCCATTCTGATATAAAGTATTGTATCATTGACGACTTTACGGTTGGAAAAACGTCGTCCAATAGTGTCTTGAGAAAACCGTATAGCACAAGGCGACAGATGAGCATAATTTGACATCCCTGAAACTTTCCACAGCTCTACGCAACAAAATGTATAGTCAAGAAGATCCTAACGTTTGAATAAATGTTCGAATTTTACTAAAAAGTTTGCCGATTGACACCCTAGTGTCAGCCGTGTACAACCTTTTTCGTCGGTGGGCCATATAACCCATTTTGGACTTTTAAGCGAGGGCCACACACTTTTTTATGTACCGTATTAACACGTTTTTTACCCTCCTGTTGGTGTGGCTTGCATTATAATATCATGTCGATATTATTTCCACACCGCTGCGTTCTGTTTTATTTTGCGTTCAACTTTAAAATGTTAGGTACAAGTAAGTTTCGTCGCAACACTGCCCTTCAAAACAAAGTAATTGTTTACTAGACAAAGAGGTATATTACGTCACATTCGGTATAGATAGGCAACAAGTACCCAGTGCGAATAGAAGACCATAGGTCTGGGTGAATTAAGTTTCATGCGCTGGTTTAGCTTATTCTTGTTACGTATAGCAACTTAGGAAATTCCGAAAACTAGCGCGGATTTAATGTCAAAATGTGCATTTTTACTTGCTCTGAATCAGAGTGTTGTTGAGGGCGACACTAAGCGGCTTGGCGGGTTGCACACCCCTGCCCTAGTTCATTTATGCACATACAACACATGTAAGTAGACTAACCTTAACTGTTATTAACAATATTGCATAAAATGCCTAAAAATGGACTTACGGCGTTCAGGCTTTACATGAATAAGGAACTATTACCAAGTGATTTAGGCAAAATCTTTGTTTCCCAGTTGCTTTGTTTCCATTCGCATCTAGTCTAAAAACAGTCCAGATCTTTTGCTGTCAAGTAAAGACTCAACAACCTGCAATGCTACAGCTTTAAATATCTTTGCATAATATTTACCCAGACTGGTGAAACGTCTGGGAATAAGTTGGGGAATCCCCGATAGGTTGCCTACCGAAGGAAGAGAATCGAGTTTCGCTGCAGAAGCTTCTAGAACCCGTACATGTCGTCATCTCCAGCAGCAGAACACCTTCACTTGCACACAAAGGTGTGTCTTTGCTGTTTGGGGCCAAACAAATGTGGAATCTGAGAAAGGATAATCGTAAACGTGAAAAGTAATGGTTTCAGTAGAATCTGTGAAAAAGTAATCATGAACGTGAATTCGTAATGGTATAAAGCAGGGGTGTGCAACCTGCGGCCCGCGGGCCAAATGCGGCCCGTTGATAAAGTTCGTGCGGCCCGCGGAGACGCTGGAATTTTCTAATTTACTGGCAAACGAGTCCAATTATCATATATTTTTGAGCACATTGGTGCGCCCGGTGGTATTTCTATGCGACCTGGCAATAATGTGACTATAAATAAATGCGCATTTTACTTGTTAACATAATATAAGCATATTTGGTATGAAAAAAATTAAATTCAGCTGTGGGTGCGGCCCGCGATCTGATCATGGTAATTGTATTTGGCCCCACGGTGAAAAAGGTTGCACACCTCTGGTATAAAGGCTAGGATCCCGGGTTTCGGCGAAAGGTTGCACCATATCAATGTGTACTTTGAATTGCGTTTGTTTGACAACAAATACACATTACTTTTGGTGTAATTCGTTTTACGACGTGCTAAATGAAAGTCCGTGTTGTTTCAAACTGAATCTAGCAAATCTTCACTTGACATTGGTAGGGTCAGGGTTTTTTTTAAGGTTTGGTTTGGGTGACCGCTAAGTAGCTTTAAGAGACCGCAAGTGTTTCATTTAAATACCAAAACCATAGCCATATTTGCTTTTTGGGAAACCGCTGGAGAAATCCGAAACGGTCCCCCAAAACACCTTTAAAAAAAACACTGGGTAGAGTAATCGAGTGTTTTTAGTAGGGTAAGTTTCAATTCAACTGAGGCTGAATTGCATAAATCTCAATTTCCAGGCCTGAAGGTACAATCTTGAAACTAAACGTTTTCCAAAGTCAGAACGCAGTTTACTGAATGAACCAGTTCGGCATTGATGTTGATTAATCAGATGAACGGCAAATATGATATACACCTTGTTTGCATAAACATTCGCGTGAAGAATTTTAAAACACCATGCAGATAAAGTAAAGTTGGAAGGCAGGCCCATATCTGACCCTCCTTTAAAAGAATAGTTTGTAACCGCCCAAAAAACACGGCTAGGCTTACAACTCTTAACTGTAGTGTCATTAGATATAGGTGCCTGCTGGTTGTCGGTAACAGCAGTTGGAATGACAAGCGTCTCACCTGAACTTGTTCGTTACTACACAACCTGCAAAGGCTACAGTTCATAATTACTCCAGCCGTTTTACTCGTAATGTATATTGCGTTTCGTTTAAAGTTTACTTGTTCAATTGTCTTAAAAATTTAATAAGATGTGATTCCTGACTAGTGCCGGTGGTAAAATTACAAAGATGTGCCAAAAGTACGCTTTGAGAGACACTCTTCAGGCATTATATATTGATATCTTTACTTCAGTGCTGAGGACATTTTTTACTTCCTCAGCCATGGAAATTTGTTGTAATCATTTTTTATACTTTTTTCACGAGATTCACCAAATGCGACCATAGTTGTATTGACTGACACGACAATAACAAGTGACGTCATAGCACACGAGCGACCTTTAGCGGACACAAAATTGTCGTATATTGTTCTTTGTAGCATGTTTACGAAATGTTCAAGATAAGTCAAATTATTGTTTTTAATGCTATATCCAAGTAATTAGGCTGTTGTATTTTTAATTATTTTCATGTGGGTAAGTACTGCACACTTGATAACTTAATGTCGATAAAATCATACAAAAGGAAAAACACATGTATACATTGCCCGCTGTAACACTCAACTCAAAAAAGCGAATTTTAAATAAAAGAACGTTTGTTGGTGATGGCTACCAATGATGCAAAACATAATATCATGGTAACATATAAATCTTAATACTGTACAAAGAAATAAAAATAAAAACAATATATGTTTTAACATATTTGTTTTATTTATCATCGGTATTTTCCTGGAAGTCTCTGAAAGATTATTTAGGAGTACAAATTTGGCTTTTCCTTTGCTGGCTCAGCTAATTGAAAGATTAGTTTCCTTACAAATCACTTTGACTCAAACTCCGAAACATATACAACACACAATTTGATGTTTCTTCTTCTATCCAATAGTGTGGACCAAGTTTGTGCACAACACTTGGTAGATGGAGAAAAAGAGCCAATTGGTCCGCGTGGTAAACGCCAACTATAACACCCATGTTCCTTGTGTGCATAAACATTCGCATGTTAAAACACGCGCAAAGAATGTAATAACATGATGTAAATTGGAACTCAATTCCGTATCGGATCAGCAGTTTTGAATTAGTTTCAAAATTCGCCCAAATACACGCCCGGACCGGACTTATATACATCTCTCAACTGTATGTCATTGATCGAAATAAAAAGTCACTTGTTCTGGTGACAGCAGTTGGAATGACAAGCTTTTCACATGAACTTGTTGGTTTCTACACAACCTGTTTACTTCACTGTCGGAAAGTGTAAAAACATTTTAACATGCCAAACAGCGAATAATACCCACAAGCAAAAGTGCAAAATAAGCCAAAAAGTGTTGTATTCATTATATCTGCAGCTAAAAATATGTGTGAATTATATTATAAGATCATAACACAATCCTTCCAGCAGGCTCAGTGCCCATTAGCATACATTACATCAGGACTATGAAATTTTAACAACTGTGTTTATCTTGTTGCAGCTGCTTTGATTTCATTTCTTCAATTGTAAATGTTTTAGCATTTGCATAAAGCTGTTTAGCTTGATATACACAGGAAGATATATTTGACCAAACCCGACATACCAACGCTGAAATTGGACCCTTATTTCCTTAGTGATCCGAAACACAGGCGGTGAACGTCAATGTTATAAAACTAACAATACCACAACTACAACCTGAAACCCACGAAAATGCACCACATTATAAAATACGCTTTTTAAATAGCTTCCAGCCCCAAAAGTCTGAAAAAGTATAGTGCGACTGAACTTGTAATGTTAAATTGGATCTACTGAATGCATCTAACGGAGGTCTGAGTAAAGTAGATTGTTTATCGTTCCTTGCTTTCCTTAAGGCAGAACACGACGACACGTCGCAAAGTCTGCAATTTCGGGGAGCAAAAAGTTTATTGCCACGTGGTTTGCGATTAAATGAAGCAACAGGTTTGGTTTGCAGTTCGTAATTGCTGAAGCCGTTTTATGCGTAACGCATTTTGAAGTGTTTAAACATTTATTTCTTCAATGGTGTACTTCTTCAGCGATTGAAAGTCTTTTCCTTGCACAAAACACCACAATAAGCGCCTGGTTGTTTTGACTGTTGAAACGACTAAGGCACAACACGAACTGGTTTTATACAACATGTGTATATATGTCACAGCACACGAGCGACATTTACCGAACGTAAAATTGTGCTTTAGCGCTGATAACGTGTTATTCCCTTTTTCATATTTTTGAAATGTTGATATAGGCAAAGACTACAACAGCAAAAACGTATGTACATTGGTCGCTATATTACGCTAAATTGGGGAAGACAAATTTCAAAAAATAATGTATGTTGGTGATGCCTACGAATAACGCGAAACATAATATCCTAGTAAGACGTACATCTTAAATTCACAATACTGTACAAAGAAAGAAGATAAAAACAAAAGAGTCAAACAGAATCTTTCCTTATTCAGCATCGGTATTTTCCTGATAGTCCACGAAACGTTATTTCGTCGCACAATATGGGGATTTTATCTTCTGACTCAGCTAATTGAAAGGTAAAATTACTTCCAATTCTCTTTGACTCCAAAGCCCGAAGTGCATACAACACAAAATTTGCTGTTTCACCTTCTATCCAATAGTACGGTCCAAGTTTGCGCACAGCAATATTACACTTGAGTGTTGAATGTAATGAAAATCTTTTTGTAAATATTTCCACCGCCTGATCAATTTCTCCCGAGCTGCAGGACTCAATGTTTGAGACACCGTAGAAGATTTCACTTGGCTTCAATTGGATGAGTTTGGGTTTGCTGTGTACATGGTACCGAATATAATTGCAGTATAGGAACTTCTATTAAGGTTTATATCAGCGTATTTTTATTTCACAATAAAATATGCAGGTGTGGTGAAATATAAATTATTTGTCCGGCAAAACGGATTTAACCTTGTTATGTGTGAGACGTAACCAGTATTAACAGGTATTTTTGGCGTGTAGCTCTTGTCGAAACAAACCAACATTGAATTATTAGCTTTGGGGTAAACAATTTTTCTCAATTTCGGACTTTACACGTACCTGTTGGTTGTTAGTTTATCTGTAGTACTCGACGTTCCTGTATCTCTTTGCTTGTTTTCCGATTCTGACCTACACGAAATATACGGCGTTACAAAATTAATGAATGTTGAACGAAAAGAAAACAAAATGAGGAAAATGTGGGTACATGCTTTTTGTTTTCTATTTTAATTTTAGTGATTAAAACTTGCAATGTTTAAGGAGGTGCTACAGACTGCTTCTTATAATTATATGTACTAAATTTCGAATTTAATTACCTGCTTGACGATCGTGTGAATTGTGTACTGTTGGTGGCAAGCGAAGTTTTTGGTCTGACAACATTTTTTGGTTCTGTCGAATCTAAGGGTGTTGTCGTTCCGGTATACTGGCCGTCGTGTTTACTGCCAGTCAAACTGCAAAATAAAATATGTGTTTGATGCATGCGTTGATTTTTTTCAAAGAAACTGTTTTGTTTTTTATTTGTTGGGGTTAGGTTTAGTAAAAGATTTATTTCAAAAAATCGCGTGCGAGTTTTCCTAACATCAAAAAATTCTACTACTTTAGACCAACAATCATCACTGTCACAAATATTCTAGACCACCCCATGACAATATCCCACGGCCCAATTACAATGCATCACGGACAATTTCTGTACGTCTGGAGTCTATCGTTGCAGGCGCTATTGTGTTGTCATTGTTGTAGTGTCCCAATTTTATCGCGGCGCCGTTGCCCGTTGCAGTCTCCATTGTTTTATCTAAAGGAAATCGTCACGGCATGTTAGCGCCTTTTACCCTTTTCATTGTTGCATCAGCATTATAAAAGCGCCCATCTGACGAGAGAATAAAACATAATATATAAGATAGAATTGAGAGATAACTGCGAAGTAGTGCTGGATTGTTTGTTTGTCGTTTTGAGTACGTGTGGTTGAACGTGAATAAATGTAAAAGGAAGGGTTTGCTGCCGATCAGAGTACACGAGCGTTAGCTGTTAAGGAACTTCCATAGTCAGTCCCAAACTTTTGCGTACCCGTGAAAACGGAACGTGACAATCACTAACCTTTTGGTTGAATAACCGGTTGCTTTATCAGCTACATTTGATGCTTGTGATTTAACAGTAGGGTAACTGTGAAAAAATTGCGTTATTATCTATGCAAACTAACAAGGTATACCACGTTATTCACCTGTAGCATGCAGGCTGTGATGCATATGTTAAGCGGCGTGGCGTAACCTCGCGTGAACGGATGGTCGAAGGTAGCGAATCATGCTGCTGGTTTAAACTTAAGTTACCGAATTGTCTTGTGGTATCCCTGCAACATAAAATAATTGCAATATTTGATACTTCACTCAAAACATGCAGAAACTACTACGATTTATCCGTTAAAGTTAACAAACTTACAAAAAAAGATTATAAAGCATATTGGACTGAACGGAATTATCTATTAGATTTGGACCGAAACCAAATATTCGGTATTTTTGACGGTACAGATATGTTAGGTTATGTCATTTGAGTATAATTTACTGCATACCTTAAAACTGGATTAGAAAATGTTGAATGTGGAAATGTGGTATCTTTTCGAACCCTGATAGAAGCCCCTCCGTTTTTCGTGGTAAACTTACGGTTGTACGACCAGCTATCACGTACTTCTACTACTGATATTGCTGGCAGATAACCTTGCACTTGCAGTACGCGAAACACATACAACCTTCTGTTGTCCAGAGAATACAATAAACCATTTCTTCTCACAACTAGAATTGAAGGAAATTGCTCAACCCTGTATATTCCGGATTTAATGTGCTCAATGGTTCCGTTAACTGAGTTACCGTTTCGGAAACGATTTAGAATGCTGTTTTGCGAAAACCTTATATCACACGGCGGTAGTGAAGGCATGACTAACAGTGTGCAACAGCCGTGGCTCACATCACTAAACCCTGTATATTACACAACCAGAAACAATGGAAGGGAAGGATATCAGGGGAAACACCACTATGTTTACCGAGCAGCGGGAATGGAGTTTCGCTTTATTTACAGGTGTCACCATGATAGCGAAATATCGATTACGACAGTGTTTAATATTTCGTTGCCTTACAAAGTAACTGTTCTGTTGTTAATGACAAAATCTGTATTTGCGGAGAAGTTAAACAAAGCATTTAAAAATTATCACGTGGTGGGTTTGAAGACAAACGATCTGTGTCCGTTTTGACTAGTGTTGTACAAAAACTGAGGTTAGCCGAACATATTTCGCCTAATCAGCTATTTTTTAGGAAGATTATATTACGTCCGAATAATTTGTTGTCTTTCGGCCGAAACCGACCTTTTTTCGAACACAACTTTTAAGCGCAAAACTTGTCTTTTTTGCCTTTATTATTTAACACATGGTCTTCGACGACCATGCAGAAATTGATTTGCGAAGTGGTAAAAAGGTCAAGGCAATAAACCCACATAAGTAAGATTATATTGCAACAGAACTAAACTGTCCCAGAAACAGCACTATTTGCAAAACTTAAGTGATCATTTCAAAGGCGTGCGTATTCGCATGACGTGTAAAGGCGTTGTAAGTTGTGCGGTCTTTTGTTTCAGAAACAATATAAACAGAACTATTGTAACTCAATACAAGGAGCTGTTGATGTCTAAAGGTTACCTACTTTATGTATTTGCCGACACTTCCCAGCAACAGAGCTTGTCGCATTTTACTTAACTCAATTTTACTGCAAATTGCTCGCAAAGTTTAACATAAATATATCTAGTATCGTATACCGTATACCGTTACCCACAAGGAAGTGGAGTGAAAAGTGAAACAAGTGTAACGGTACAAAATAAATCGAAGTTACTTCTGTTTCCGTGGTTCTGCATATGTCGATTTCTGCATAGTTTAATTATTGCCCCCAAAAAGAATGTTTGAAGGCATTATTGTCAACATTCTGGCATTTTTGAGTAATTGTTAATGATTTACTTTACATCAATCAAATTCTGTGCCCTCTAGATGAAATGAAATCATACCTTGTTCAAAACATATATATTCCTTTAAAGTTTAAACCAGGGGTGTGCAACCTTTTTCACCGTGGGGCCAAATACAATTACCATGATCAGATCGCGGGCCGCACCCACAGCTGAATTTAATTTTTTTCATACCAAATATGCTTATATTATGTTAACAAGTAAAATGCGCATTTATTTATAGTCACATTATTGCCAGGTCGCATAGAAATACCACCGGGCGCACCAATGTGCTCAAAAATATATGATAATTGGACTCGTTTGCCAGTAAATTAGAAAATTCCAGCGTCTCCGCGGGCCGCACGAACTTTATCAACGGGCCGCAGTTGGCCCGCGGGCCGCAGGTTGCACACCCCTGGTTTAAACGCTTTAAGCTTATGCCAAACGACGTGTTTGTGCCTCCTTACAACAGTGCTAAGCATGTGTATTTATTTTGCCAAGTATGGCTTGTTTCGTATTTATACTATAATATACCTAACCATAATAACCTGTAACTAATATTAAACATGATTTTACATTAACAGCCTGTGTCCAAGGTGTATCCAAGCAACTGTCAACGCCTTTACAGGGTCTTGACACTTGACATTGCGCAGCACACTGCTGACGATAATGATAAAAACAGGCATATGGTTTACAAGTTGTCACGTGCCATGCACAGCAGATGCTCAGTTGGGACAGGCTACTCTAGGCAGAGGTTATGTAATCAGTGAGTCAGTTGTTATTAGTGCTCAGCAGAAGTCAATCTCAAGAAATGAGTGCTGGACAGTTCATACAACCCGGTAAGTTTTTAGTAACACGATATAATTTGCTCGGTGGCAACTATATGCTGGAGCATGTTTAACTAACTACTAGCTTTTGTTCTACTGAACATTTCTGCACTCAACTTTGTTATTGTTAACTGCTGGAAGAGTATGAGCTGTAAAAAACAAAACTTGTTTTGTTGGTGAAACTTTGGGTTAGCTTTTTGTCATCAACCAAATTGATCAAATCCGTATGTAGTGTTCCCACTATAACATTTTATAATTAACAAGATAATTTAAACGTTTTATTTATCTTAACAGCAGTGTGTGAAATAAAGACAAAAATAATTTTACAAAAATTTGAGACCTGACAACATACCCAAATGTAAATCGGTCGGAAACATTTTTCCTAATCACAAGTGGCACCAACATTGGGACATACCCCCACAGCTCCAGGACATATTCAGCAACTGGGGTAAATGGGAGGGAAAATGATACTTGGGTGCTTTACTCGGTGTTTTTACGTTTATACATTTTTAACTTGTTTAGGAAGTGCCTACTACTTCAAAGGATGGAATAGTAATGGCGGAAGTCCTGTGCCGACTTTGTCAACTAATGGCTCAAAGTTGCCACAGAAAGGTACCATAATATAAACTGTGTGTAGTATATTGCAATTCACGAGTCACCAGAGACTCAGTACAAGAGATAGAGACAACAGTCGCATATAATAACTTACTAAAAAATTTAACAAGTCTGAAGTCATTTACCGTTTTTATGTTTCGACATAAGAAATATGTATATATGTCAGTTTTCAGTAATGAAGGGATTTTGTAAAACATAAAAACTAAATTTTAGACTCATGGAAAAGCTGGACTAACTTGTCTCAATTCGACGATGAACGAAGCAGCTCACGCGGCTCCGGATCCATACGTGATGACGTCATAATGGCTTGTAAGGTGCGTTGCTCTTTGTTCGCCTTGTTTGATTTGTTTGGCTATTCAGTAGCTCAGCTAAAAATTCTTATTATTTGAAGGTCGGTGAAACGCGAGAGATGCAAAAGGAAAAAGCCCAGCAGGTGGCGTTCGCGTGCGCGGGAGGCCGTCAAAATAAGGCAGCGCTCATGTTTCAGGTAATAACTTATCTTGTTTAATTAGTGCGCAAATGACTTTCTTAAGTTTGGAAACATTTCATGACATACAAAAACACTTTTCTATAGTGTTTTCTTCTTTTTTATTACTATTAAGGTCCACGAATGGTTTTGTAAAACAGAAAAATATTCCTAGATCTAAAACTGCAAAGCACTGTTCAGGTCATTTTGAAACAGCAGTGACATGCGAAAAAACAAAAAAATTAAAGTGATGAATATTATACGTGATTTTAGTTTCGAAGACATAAGTGTAAACGCATTTTTGACAAGCCCCTGGCAACTAATTTAGTTCTACAACAATAAAACAACTTTTCGGTCACACGAAAACAAAACTAAGTTTACACAACCCAATAAAACGTGGTCAAGTGATTAAACTGTCTTTACTCAAACAGAAAAGATTTGAACGATCCGAAAAATTCGCGCTCGTTAAAGAGGCTGAGGTCAGGCCACCGACCCCAGAAATCGTTCCAGTAAAAAGCGAAGAGCTCGGAGCAGATGAGGACACCATTCCTCCTCCTTCTGACACTCCCACAGTGCTCCAACCGCCACCTCTTTTGGACACAAAATACATGAACTCGAGCCCGCTTCCATCGACAAAATGGTACAGCCCCAAGCCGTGGGAATTCACCTGCGAGTCCCCGCCTCCCCCGCCCGAGGAAAAGGACTTCAACAGGAAGGCTAAGGGGTTCACCGGAAGCTATGTGACACCCTACGGTACTTATATGCTCGAAGATGGAACCTACGAAACCTGCGATTTGTAAATTTTTGACATCGACCCCCTTTAAAAAAAACAAATATTGTTTTCAGACTCTAAAAACCAAAGAATATTTGCTATTTAATTATCATGCATTGACTTTGACAATTGTCAAATCATTGTAAAACCAATAATGTATAACAATTACAAGCTAAAAACGTTTGTGTGTGAAAATGCAATTAAGTATCAGTGCAGTTTAATATCAACCGCTAGGTAACACTACAGAGCAGAGAAATCAATTAGTTAATAGTTTTGTACAAATATCTGTAGACAACGCCACAATGCCTTACAAACGCGTCAGAGTTTTCTTGGTAAAGTTGTTTTCGTTCACTGTCTAAGTAAGAACTGATACTTTTGGCAGTACGAAGATTTTTAAATTTCACCTAGTATTGCAGTAATGTCACTAAAATAATTTATAGCTCATTTGTTGTGACTGACATGTAAATAAAACAAGTTTCTGCGATGTTTCCTTTTGCTTAACTCGATTTTAAATCGGTTGATAAGTTATGATGGGTTGTTAAGCTCCACTTAAAACACAACTATTGCACCACTGCGTGAAATTCGTTTCGCGCAGTTTTGTTATGGTCGAAACCCGATAGAGGTGAAAAGGTAGCTTGTACACGGCTACACTCGCTAATGGCTGACAACCTGTATGGAAATTTAATTCGATTTTTGCAATGTGCCGGGATGTCATGCACCGCACATATGCGCCTTTAACGGTGGTCTTTAATCAATCATCAAAAATTTGCATTTTTGGCTGTTATAGCATTAATGCAGTATGACTCCTATGACATGTTTTCTTTAACCGATGCTTAGATTGGATTTTGATTATGTCGGCTGTCAAAACGTTGCAAAAACCCTTGCATATGAATTCCCCATGGTCATTGTACCATATACAAAAGAGTCGTAAGTAAAAATTGGATTTTGCATACTGTTGTCAGTTCCTCTACGCAAGCAGATTAAATGTTTATTTGTTTGATCAAATTAAAAATATTAAAAATACATTCGCCTTGTGGTAAAAGTGTTAAACATAAACTTAGCAGCTTTGCTTGCGTTAAAGCACCGCTGTTCATTCATATGGCGGTTTGCCGAACAATACGACCTAAAAGGGAATTTCCACCGATAAGAAACCGGACACCGTTGTTATCGAGTAGGCGCACCCAACTATCGGGAATCCAATCCCCTAGCCCCCTTTTACGCCCCAGCCACGAATCAATTAGCCTTAAAGGGGGCCACGGTTTCACAAAAACTGTCACCAACGTCCATTGATCACGGGCGAGCTGACACGAAAGGCCAAAGAGAGGAAGAAAGGCCTGTTGCGCACTGCCTGAGCAATTTGATACGCCTCCTCCTTTTTGCTCTCTCGGGGATGGCGGCGCAGCTTTCGAGGAGCTATGGAAAGCCACTCGACTATTCCTTTTCATGCCCATTCATGCGCCACCGTCTGTTTTGGAGTTGGAACTGTGCTGGAATAAATGCTGTGAAGAGTTTCTGAAAGTGGTTGTCTATCCAATTGCATAATATTGTGCCTAAATGCAGCGGTTTGGCGTTCACAATCACTAGTATTTCTGTATTGCTACAAAGCTAAATATGCATTACATGTGTGAACCTACGTTTTAGAGGCCAACTGATACATTTTACAAAAACTGGTACACAAAAGCATCGCTGCTATCAATAAAACTTTAACTAACATTTAGGTTAACAACCTAAACAACCTTTTGGTTCGTTGTGCTATAAAAATACGTTTTACCAGACATTGCACAATTTCATTGAACCAATGCTATAGCGTGCTTATTATTGTGGCCATATGCTGCACAACGGGATAGTAATAAATTAAAGGGAAGCGGTTGTTTTGGAAATCAATTCCTATTGTCAGCCGGATTTAAATGAAACCGAACTGTTTAGAGTAGAGACGCCAAGAGACAATGGGTTGTCGTCGACTTTTGAAGAACTACTCCAATACCGCGTCGTTTTCAGCAGTAACAATTAGCCAGTATCATTTTTAGAAACAAAAACGGCTTTAAAATTCCTTACACCGAAAAACAAAAAGAAATTGTAAGGACTATTACTTGAAAAGGTTGCATCCTGAACAGCCAGTTCTGGGGTAAAACTTATAACTTTACCAGCCGTGTGTGTTTGATAACAACAGTTACAGTTTGATGGAACGCTTAAGGCAGTGTCCCAAGCAACCCCGGCGCCTAATTTGATTGCGCTGTTTTGTTGCGACACGGTCTCTGCACTGTAACAGCGAAAGAGGTCAAACTGACTTTCACCTGACCCATAGAAGGCCGGTTTCGTGCGTCATAATTCGATCAGGATGCATAATTGTTTTTCTTGCGGCTCGTGTCGCTACCATGGAAGCAACGAGCAGCTGCTTGTCTTTGGGTGGCGTTTGTTATTGCAAGTCAAACCCTCTGTTTTTTAACGTCTGCTGTGGACTTAATTATGGTTTCTGCAAACGATTTTGGATGTTAATGTAATAGATCAGGAGTCGGCAACCTTTTTTGTATTGCGGACCGTTTTTGAAACTGAAAATTTATCGTGGACCGGCGTTCAAAAACTACAAATGTTCAGCAATAAAAACGACCAAATTTGTTTATTATCCCCGGAATACATGGGAAAAATGTTTTAAGCATTTAACCTGAAAAAATATACGACCCGGTAACAAACTCCTCGCGGACCGGTGGTTGCCTACCACTGTAATAGATCATATGTAAAGGCAAATAAGAAACACGTCACTGTAGGTTGTAGTGTAGACTGTGACTCACATGCCTCTCCAGTCCCCTCAAGATAAATTAGCCTGCTTAAACAGGTAAAATGTTATTCAACCATAAAATGCAGCCTTTTGGTAAAAATGCAGCCTTTTGTATGTAACATTCACAGCGTTTACATTTTTGGACTGCTGAACTTTTTAATGAAAACTGGATTGTGACACTGGGCAAAAACGTTCTTCCAGCTGTTGTTGGCATCCGTTTTATGGCTGTTAAAGCATTGGCCACACAGCTCCGCTTGCCAAAATACTAAAACGTTTACAAGTAATACAGGTATGGTATTTCGTATTTGTACTGTGGATTATTCCTCCTAAAAAAATTCACTCTAAAAACCAAGATAATTTTGCATTGACTTATGTCATCAAGGTTTCAGATTTAAGACTATTTTTGCCGCACGGTGGTACTAAAGACCAGCATTGGCGTCTTCCCGTTTTGCACCGCGTGCGTGCAGCCGAGCGTGACCGACTGGAGAACAAAGAACGTCTGGCGAACTTGCCTTGGCATCGTGGGAAGAAAGAAAAAAAACTGTGATGTTTGACTTTTGCCGCAGATCTCGCCGTCTGGACGACCTGTGTGTGAATGGTGGTGTTATCCACAGGCTATAGATGGGCTCGGGAATTGGTTCCGCAAATAATGTGAGCTATTGGTACCCTTGTTGACACAACGTTTGTGCTTCCTATTTGAACACATGTAAAAGGTAATTTCCTTGCAAACCTTTTCATAAACAGTTTCACCAGAAAGATCAGAAGTTTTTGTGTCTGAAATACTAAATACTCGCTTATGTAATTTATTTCATATATTGCAATCTTGTTTGTGGACAAGACTAATGACTTTGCTTTCATGCACTGAAGTGCCAGTATGGGTCTGATTCATGTAAAACCCTTGTGAATATTGGGTCCTTTGTTGTCGATCTTGTAAAAAGTTAAATGCTAGGGCTCAACAACAGAACCTTGGCCTTGTGTGAATAGCCACTTGACCTCAAACTAAGGCTTTAAAATCACTTGAAAGAATCGCTTTGTGTAAGAAATCTTCGTTGATTGCGAAAGTCAGCCACACAGCAAGCCTAGCAAATATCTAAAATTCCATTGCGCATCACTGGCACCGTGAAAACTTGCATGCAAAATAAGCGGTAATCAGTCAAGCGTAAATTCGTGGCAGCTGCTTCGAGATTAGCAACAAGTCCGGCGAAAAACAAAACTGAGAGATGGTAAGTAGAATATGAATCTTTTCTCCTTACTCTTGGCCCGCAAATATGCATTGCCGCCACGGTTTTGGTGTCGAACTCAAGCTTCCGGAAGGAATAACAACCACCAACTTCTCACAGCCGTCAGTCATTACTCTTTTGTGATTCATTCTTGAAATACAAGCCCAAATGGCAAATCACAGGCTTTTTTTGTTTTAAGCCATTTGTCGTTGTGACAGTGCAACTAAAAGCCACTGTTATACTTTGTAATATCAGTCGAAACTATAATAATAGCTTCATAATTTACAGCCAGACGTTAGATATCATTAACACAATAACTCTTTTGTCGTATTTACAACAGTTACCACGCCACCTATGGTTATATCCTGATAAACCATTCCGCCAGTAAATGAAGAATAGTCGTTATGTCGTGAATATAGGGAAATGTTACATCATATGACTTAGTAAATTGTATGTTTTATGGTGGCAGACGTGAAAAATTGCTAAGAATATCACCCCTACATTCAGTCACTTCAGCGTATTGGCATGTTTCTAAATAAAAAAACAATGTTTAGTTGCAAGTGTACGAACAGAAAAGGATTCATAAACTGATGTTGGTTAAGACATTGCTGTTAAATTTCAACATATAAGTTATTACATGCTGCGGTCATTTATATGTGACAACGCAGCCGAGCTAGAAATCATACGACAATATGTACACGTTGAGAAGCTCGTATAAGCCACGTATGTGAGATTGGCTATAAAACGTTACGTATAAACTTGAAGGAACCCTAAACTATTATTTTTTACACCAGTTGTTTCGGGCTTTTTGTGCAAAATTGGCACAAATCAGACTGGAACCAACTGGTTTTTGTGTCTTTCCAACCGTCGTAATGTAAACTCGGTCGTCCTAGGAGACCGCACTAAGAGACAGGTGTTAGGTTTAAACTTGTCTGTTGCTTGGCAGCCAGACGACCGCCAAGCGGAAAACAGCTGGCGATTGAGCCTAAAAGCAAACTGATGCCGAGCAAAAAGTTTGGCGCGTTTAGCCGTTGGAGAGCAGGAAAAAAGTGCTGCGTTTGCTTTGGACATTTTTACGCCGTTGGCAATAATTTGCGCAGACGTCCCGCTCGCCAGCTGTCCGCCATCTCAGAAGATCGCATCGCAAAACATACACCATATGGCTGTTATCTGTTGAAACAGAAACCACTTTGACGTTCTTAGACGTATTGTCTATTCAATTTAGATTTGCATCGATGGTTTAAAACTTTTCTAAACTAAGATGAGGTAAAAACGGACATCTACGTTACAAAAAAGGGTGCTGTTAAAAATCTTTGGAGAATTGGATTGGTTAGGTCTTCAAACCGCAAAAACCATTCTGTTCTAATAAATTTAAAATAAAAGTGCTGTGTGTTTAGTAGGTATATCCTACACATTAGGAATATAAACTTATAGATTGATTTTGATTGGTACCGATAAACATATTCTGAAATTAGCATAAATAGCCAGTCATATCCCACGTTGAGGCCCCAAAATCACCTAACCTACACAAACAGAAAAGTCGAGAAACGCAAAACAACGTTAATAACTTAATTATCAGTTCGAAATTTCTTCGCGTGTCGCTGAAATACAACAACAAATTAAATTGCTTCGATTAACCCGCTAAATTTGAATCGAAATGATGGATCAACCTTTGTCAGTTCACACGTTAATGAAATATATTTAACTCTGTTCGAACGGTAATTGCGTTGATCCGTAGGTCACCCTGCCTCTTCTCAGGTAATTGGTTGCCTAGTAACGGAGCAAACCTGCAATCAAAGACCTCTGTGTCCGGTCGAAATGCATACCGGTTTGAAAAAACAAACCCAAATAGAAATTATGAATTACACAGATTGACAAGCCTTTGAAGCCGAGAGCCCAAAATCTGTAAAGACGTGTGTCAAAAACATCGAAGAGTTAAGGAGCTATAAAGCAAAATGCAATTGTAATTTTAAGTATTCGAGTATGGATTTTGACAAATGCAAGGTTGATCACAAATACTTTATATTGAACCTATTATTAACATTTTAAACCTTGGACCAGAAATCTTTTTTCTGCTATTGAAATGTTTAGGTCCGGCAATAATTTGCGTGGATAGGTTGAAATAAACGACTAACGTTTGGTGCTTGTCATTTTCTTATACATTATAGCCATCTATTTTGGCACTGATTTAGTGAAAGACATGCTATAGAGCTGTATTACCGCAATAAGGTATGCACACTTATTGGGGTTACAGTTGTAAAATTACACCTACTTTGTGTCCATCCCACACTCTGTACTGTATATCTGCGCTACTACAAGCAACTAATTACTCTTAACTTTCAAATCAAAAGTGCATTGAAAGATTCACTGTTACTGTATAAGTTGCAGTTTTTCTAGTAGTATTTTTATCATGTAATTATCTCGTGGCAGTGGGTTTGACAGTTGCTTCTGAGGTTATGCTTTACTTACGATTCTCCCTGGTGAAAATGGTTTTGAACTTTGCGTAGGTTGTTTCTCCTTACCTCGCTTAAGCGCGTCCCTTTTGAGCAGCGCTTCTGCTAAACCGATGTTTGGACGCGCGTCGTTGAAGGATAGGATCTCACGGATGGACGACAAAGAGAATAAAAACCGGATTTACGTGAAAGTTTAAATATACGGAATTTCCTGAAACCACAAATATTTCCGGAACCACGCTGTTTAAACATTTCCGTAGGTTGGACATCAATAAACCTTGACGAAATTGCGAATAAGATGATGAATGTGCATGATACCTTAAATAATATTTCGAATGGCAGATGATGGTAAAGTTAGTTAGGTTATTCGTAATCACTGTAGTGTCAAAGTATGCAGTTTTTCGGCTCGGAAATTGCAGAATTGCGCCGTTTTTAAGTATTAATTGTTTGTCACTTAGATGCTTGTTGAATGTTCTAATGCCTTGTTTCGCTCAGAATTTCGCACTGTGTTTTTTTGCTTTTTTCTTAAAAAATGCCTCAAAAGCAATAGATTTGGTATTGTATACTTTGCAAATCAAAAAAGTATATCTGCAAGAAAAAAACCTTTGCAAGGGCAGGGTTTGTCTATTTGGGGGTCTGATACTGTTTGGAATAATCGCTCTGAGTTTACAAGTGTATAGATTTCCTTTCAAATCGTTATTATCAAAGATTGCGTCAAAAAGTGTGTCCAAGATTTTGCATTCAGCCTTTGAGCCAACAGCCCTTTTCCTTATTTCCTGGTGTCAACTCTTGCACAAGACGGAAATGATGAAAACCTAATAAGTCGTGAAAGTCGTAATTGAAAACATGATATTTCACGGAAAGTCAGGCTGACCTCGGTAAGGACACGACTTTCTCAAAATTTGTTGACCGCAAGTTGGCCAATTTTCGGCGTAATAGCTGAAAGCTCACGTTTGTTTTTTGGCTTGTGCAGCAATTTACACGCAAGACGACTTTGTTTATGTGCATGGTTTTGCTTTTATTCTCCGGCCCATATTGAACAGAACACGAAACATGACAAAAAATAGACGTTCGTGTCGTTTGTCATGTAAACAGAAACTTGGATAAACAGTTGCTAGGAATTTGGGAAAAAAACAAGTTCATTAACTTACACAAATAATGCATTACGGGATATTGAAAGCATTTTGCACGAACATGTTGCCTTGAGTAATAAAATTTTGATTTTATTAACTGGTAAAACTTTTAGGAAAACAGAAATCTGAGTCAAAAACGTTTCTTGACAAAAGTTTTGCTGCAAGACCATATTTCTAAATCCGGTGCATAAATTAAAGTTGGGTGTTTTTACAATCTTTACACGAAGCTTTAATGGGAAAAAGTTTATGGTTTTGTGGCTGAAACTACAGATGCTTTGGCAAGAGAGAAAATCACTGTCATGGTACTCACTGCACGCAAATTGACAGTGATCTTACCCGACCGACACACAACTGCTTGCTGAGGTTAAGGCGACGGAAAGAATAACGTGATGGAATCTCTTAAAACGACCAAGCGTGTTTTTCATGTACTAACGGATGAACAAACATCGTAGTCCCTTGGTGTGACTAAACTGCTTTGGTTATTTGGTCTAAATCAGTGGTTCTCAACCTTTCGATGACCGTGGCCCCCTAAAATTACCTTTTGGGCCTCATGCCCCCCTTCAAGTAGCCCTGTAAGTCCTGTGGCCCCCTTAAAAAATGTAAATGGCAAACTCGTGTTGGAATTCGGTTCTAATTTCGGCTTTAAACGGGTGGAATAGACTAAACAAGAATCCGTAATCGTGAAAAACGTCAATATAGACAAATAATATGTGAAATAGTTGATCAAATTAGGGAATACAGTTATTTGCAACACACACTTAATTATGTGCATTAAAAAAGAAAATGGCTTTTAGTGGGTGTTTCTGGTGAACTTACACCCGTGGCCCCCCAAAACACAGCTCGTGGCCCCCCTGAGGGGCCATGGGCCCTGGTTCAGAACCACTGGTCTTAATGCTATAATACAGTTTTTTTCACGCAAGGGTGTGAGACCTGTTTCTGTAGGGTTAATTGGTTGCCGGATCACTGCTGTTAGAGTTAGAGAATAATAGCTACGTGCCAAAACAACAAAATGGGGGGGGCTACTTCAAATATGTGCTGATAATGAAAAGAGTAAAGAACCGCTGGTCTATGACAAAAAAGGCCTGCATCAATTTAACCTATCGGTTGTTGGGTACAATACCGTATGTTTAATTATATTGTCAGTAAGTAGTTTCAAATTGGTTCAGACAATCAAGCTGTACGTGGTAGGAATAAAAATATTTTGATTTGTTAAGGCAGGTTTGTTGTCGAAAAAGGTTGGGGACCACTGAGCTATGTAATTGATATAGGAAAACACCAAAGGGCGTATTAACCATCACCCAAAGCCCACACAAGTGTTTACCTAAGTACGCAATTATACGTGTGTAAATGGAAACCCCTGTGATACAATGCTGCAAATCTTTCGAAAAAAATTAAACGCTCACGAATTAATTGAACTCAAAATTGTGCAAAGCCGTAGTCAAAAGCTCAATTAACGCTACAAACCAAAGTGCCCCGTTTGCTCGCTGCTCACGATTGCATTGCACTTGACCTTGTCTCATGGACTTACCCGCCAATTTGCGTTCGCCAATGGCGCGAAATTTAGAACCACGTGATTAACATTTATCGTTTTTGCGTCAAGAGCCCTTGACCTTAAGTGGACCCATCTTCGACGTGACGCACAGAAAAGTCGTGTTTTTGTTTTCGCAGCGGGGCAAGTGAGGACTTTGTTGCGTGTGGTGCTCACTTGACCTTGCGTGTTTATCTATTCCATACCGAAGAAGTGGTGCAAAATATTTTTGTGGATTTAGGTTGGGATGCAAGATTTGTTTAATGAAGAGAATTTAGGATCATACACGTTCTTTGCATTTTACTTGGATTCCAGTGACAAAACAAATTCTTTTTTGCGGGGTGGTAAGCTTCATTTTTTGCTATTTGGGGTGCACACAAAACAAAACAGGAGTAACTGGAGTCAACCATTCTTCCAGCTCTTATAAAATGTCCGTGTTTATACTAATACTAACGAACCTATAAGCCTTGATTACTAAAAACGCGTATCCTTTGCTTTACAGCACCATCAATGTCATTTGGGGTTATGGGCATAAAACAAAAAGTGAGTGATTGGAAATTGGAATCTAAGTCAACTAGCTCATACTAAAACGTCCTTGTTTACTAACAAACTTTGTAGACTTTATTCGCTAAATATTTAAATGTTAAAACGAAACGCCCTCTTTTATACTTTACAGTAAAAGCTAAAAAGATGCAATGCACACCCAGGTCAAGCAAAACAGACCTTTCCATTTTTGAAATTGGTAGAATGAATGTACGATATCAATGATAAGAAACCAGAATGTTTAACTACAAATCATTGCCAAGAGATTTGCCAATCTTCGGACCATGAAAAAAACGTTTGCTACAGTTCACTACATTACATTTTCGTTATAATCGTTCACGTTAAGATGCCAAAAAACGACACATTGCAGAGTTCAAGAAGTCTAAAGTCATGCACCAATGGATCGGTTTCCTTTCCGTGCGCAGTCGTGCGTATCGGTGGTTTTATTTTTAACAGTTCAAGTGTCAATTTCGACCCAAGCCTGACACGAGATTTTTGAATGTCGGTCCATCACGAACCACTTAAAGGGATGGACAGATTTCTAGCAACCGCTGCTTGGCTCAAATCTAAACTGTCAAACTTAATGATATAATTGTCCCTGTTAAGAGCTTGGCTTGCCAACAGATGCACGTCAGCACTCTTGCTGGACCGATTGAGGTTGCTGAAATTTACTTAAAACAGGTATTGACCATTTAATCAACACTGCGTGTGCCAAGTTAAAAGATATGAATTCGTAAGTGTTCAGATCAGCTATTGGGATACAGGAACAATAAAAAGGGTAAGAAAATATTAGGAATGGTTACAATAGGGTGATTCTTGAAAAGTAAATATACTTTTGATAATACATAACATGAATATTAGTTCTGTTTACTGCTTTTACCAAACAGCCACAACAAGTTTGCAATAAATGGTGCAAATACCAAACAGCCGCAAGAGTTTGCAATAATGGTGCAAAGACATCACCGTTGAAGCTACCACTCTTAAGTCATTTAAACGTTCTTTGGAGAAATTAAAACCACTCCCAAAAATAGGCTCTGCGTTCCAACGCAATTAGTCGCTGCACCGGCCTTCTTTTCACGCTTGCGGTTCAAGTTGCTTGACATTTCGTCCGGCGGGCACTCAGCAATTAAGGAAGTATCCAATTTGAAACTTTACCGCGCGGCCTGACTAATACCAGCGGTTCAGCGAAAAAAATAACACTCGCCTTTGTTTAAGTTATTTCTCCAAACTTTGATCAACTTTGGAACACTGAATATGACTTACGATGTAACGGTCCAAACAGACATAAAAATCGAAACACTTTATTATTTCACCGTCAACTTGACTATTATTTTTAGTGACGCTTATGATGACATGAGCTTTTTGTCGAAACGTTTGAATAATGAAGCATGTAGCATTTTACGTCTATTTCGGCGGTTATATTCGTCATGAAAAGTAATCAATTTGTCCTTAGTCAAAAAAACGGCCAAGGAAAAACTGTAAAAAACTAGCCAGTTCGGTTAAATGTCTTGTCACCAGCTGTACCTTATTGGTTACAACAGTTTGCATTGTTTGCAGCTAACTTGCTTAAAGAAATTTCTTAAAATAGAATATTTTGATCTTAATGCGTCAAACAAAAATATGCTAAAACCTAAAAAACAAAAATTACTGCCGGTAAAACGCACGTTAACTTCTGCATGTAATAATGCCAAAAATACTTCATGTGGGTTATGAAACTTCAACCATTGTTTGTAAAAGGCCTTATTCCATTAGTAGTGTCATAATATGCCAAGATGTGATTGTTCGCAATTTAACTCACTTTGAAATATATTACCATTTGGACGTATGCCCTGAGGGGCAGACGAGTGCAGCCAAAACGAACGAACCGTTTTCACCTCCTATTTAACTGGCTCAAGTCTCGCGACGACGTAAATCAATGGGACCTTTGTGGCCTGTTGCTAACTGGCGATTCAGCTAGCGATTGGAATCGAATTACAGCGGGTGATTTGTCCCCGTCGACATCGGCCAATGCACGGTCGACGCGCCGGACAAATAGCCTCTTCTCATTGGATGTAACGAGACACGAGCTGTTGATTGTCGACTGATGGAAACCTTCCACCTGTTTCTCAAGTTTCGTAGAGGATATTACCACTGGAAAATAACTTTGGTACTCAAACAGTTCTTGATCTAGCCTTTGAACTACGTCCAGCTTTGGCAGTGTTTATTGTACTGTCGTGGTAGATTGATGGTCTAATATTTGGCGAAAATTACATCGTTGACTTTTGACGATTTTTGCCCGGAGGCAAATTGATAAGAGAGTGATATTGTACGCATGCCATCGATAATCAGATTACAGATAAAAGCGACAAGATGCTCGATGCGTCTGCAGTAATGAGCTATATTTACATGATGATATTATGCCCGTGTGAATGCGTTTGGCCTTCATTTCGACATGTAAATAAAGTCGGTAATTTTTGGTCCAATAGGCACACCAATTCGTCCAAAGAATGAACTCCGAAACGAGCCTATACCAAACAATTTAAAAATACAAAATGAAACATTGACATGCGACGAAGCAAGGTTAAAACTAGTTTACTGTAAAGTTTCCTTTTCCACTTCTTAAAGATTGTGTGCCAATCTTTAATCTGGCGGGTGTACTAAAGCTATTCTTTTTTTGGTCCAAAACCCTTCGAAGTTTGAATGCTAAAGAAATTGATTTTCCACACAAAATATTAGAATTCAAAAGTGAAAATTCCAAGTCTTTCTCTTGTACCAAACTTCACAGAACATGCCCAGGTTTTGAAATCAACGAAGAGAGTCCATTACCCTTGTTTGAGGAAGCTCAACATACCATTGTCGCCAACTGACCGGTAATCACGCCCTCAAGTGCTCGTCACGGGTCCTCATAGCAGGAGAAATACTCACCAGGGTTAGCTCTCTTCTTTTAATCACAATTCCTGTGATTTTAGCGCCGCGCCCCCGAAGATTCTTGACTCTCCAGGTGTTCGTGTGATAAAAATACGGGTCAGACTTTGGCACTTTCGAGCAGTGTTCTTCAACCGGTGTGCACCAAAATATGCATGGGGTGCACCAGTACGAAAAGGTATACAGGAGTGCATCACAAACTTTTAATGAACCATTAATATTTGATCTTTAGGATATTAGGAAATATGTAGGTTTCAAGAGCACTGCTTTAGAGCATAAGAGGCACTAGAGGGCACCATATGACTACACGTTAGAGATTTTGTTATTAGACTCGGTTATGCACAATTAGATACGCAGTGTTTTCATAAGCCGTGATTTTGTTTGTTGCGTTTTTCCTTTTGGAATACAGAAAAAGTGTAAAAAAAGACACTCTGCGACTGAGACAATTAAGTCTCGATATAGGTATATTTCATATTTGTTACCTTTTAAAACCCGGATTTTATTGACCAAAACTTGCTCGTTAACAGATTTTTTAACATGTAAATTAGCAACAACAGTCATTTTGTCTCCCTTACTTAAATTGATACTTCATGGCAGAGCACCTGCTAGCAAGAGAGAAATAACACACCTAAATTGAGGTGCAAAATATAAGGTCCATATTCTTGTAAGAAGTTAGTCATTTAATAAAAGCTTTTATGGCATCAGTTAGGTCTTAAATGACAATACTACTGCAACAGAATAACATACGGAGAGATGGGCTTTTGTAACCAATAGACATAGGACAACGCAACATTGAATAGCTTTATATTTAGGCCAAGCTATCAAGTTACACTTGCTTTCATGGAACGTAATCCACAACCAAACGTTTACATCCCAATCACCCACTTAACCTGTGTCGACCCAGTTTGGATGTATATACACGGGTCTAGGGGAAAAAGCATAAAGCCTTCGTCCGGCAAGCGGCCTATATTTGTAAAGACAGGCAAACAAGACTGGGCACTTAAGTATCCAATTGACCGGCTTTTTAAATTGCTTGTAATTGTGTCGGTAAGTCGAGCGAAGTGCGACGCGAAATGTACTCAATTGACGCCTATTTTGCCGACCCCTTAAAGACTTCAATATATGGGTTTCGCTTTTTTGACTGGCTATAGGACGCGTTTCCGCCAGCAGAGCACCATTCATCGGTCTCGTTGCCCCGGCTTATGAGCTTCAACAGGTAAACATATGTCAGCACACTTGTTAAGCGACGTGGCAACAGCTTTAAAGGGTACGGCAAATTGCTACAAAGTGCAACTTAACCTCAATATGTAGAAATTGTGGATGATCGCTTAAATGACAGTATTTTAGTGGTGATTGTAAGGATCGTATTGAGACAACGTTTTTGAGTGACGTTTTGGTACTGCTTTCCAAACCTGAAAAGCCAAAGCTTGTTAGGTTTGCATTGTCACGCACAGACGAACAATAACACCTTCATATGCATATGATGCAAAACGCATGCACGGTGACCTGCTGTGACCTTAACAGCTACTATTATAAATGCAAAGCGCTGGAACAGTATACATATGCACTGTTCCACCTATTTTTTAACCTTGGGCAATATTGAAATCACTTTTATCAGTCCCACGTAATCAGTTTCAGACAGCCGCAAAGCCTGCAAATTTAATGGTTTCAACTAATAAACTTTCCATTAACTACCTTTGCCGCACGAACGGGATTTTTTGCGCGCGCAACCATTAACCTCGCAGCAGCCTGCTTCCGGGAAGCAAGCGCATCGTGTTTTTCACACAGGTAGTGCTTTTCCTGTTAACAGCACTTTACCGGCAGTTTAAACGCGGCTATGACGTAACAATGAAGTGATTGTAAACAAGCGTTGTTCAAAACCAGGCTGTACAGTAAGCCTATCGTGTGCTGCAATACAATACACCCAGTAAACACTTTACCGTGGGTTTGTTTATTATTTACATAAAAGAGTGTGCTGTTTGTTGCGGCTATCCTGGCTTTAAACTGTTTACTGTTTATCAAAAAAAACGCTGAACGTAACAGCAACTTAATTAAAATTAATCAAAAAAATGTTTATAGCTTACCGTGTTGAAAAATAAACGTGCAGCATTTGTTATGCATGCAATGTATATTTCTGATATGTCTGAGAAATGTCGATTCACCACACGCCTCATGTAAGAATAGCATTCAAATTGGTGTATATTTAACTATTGCATTCTAATGACAAGAACCATACGGAACGCCCCAAAACATCTCAAACCTACACTTCTGATGGTATGCAATGATATAGATTGCAGACAAATGAATTTTCATGCAAAATGGCACTTTGAATTGTGGTGACAAATGGTAGAGGTAATTGAATGCAGGGAAGTTACACACACGTAGACGTGTACGCAAACCTGAGTTAAATTAACCCAAATAAAACCCTAACCATGTGACGTAAAATCCCGCGCCATTGCAGCATTGCATAACCTTTGTTCACACGTTGGCAATGGCTTTGCGAGATTAAAACGGGAAACACAGAACCCGCATCTAAATTAAGCCAAACCGCTATGAACGCGGACGAAAATTCCTTGACATTAAACCTTGCTTTCTGTAATTGAGACGATTATATTCGCACAGATGTGCAGTCCCTAAGATGTGTCCCGTGCCGACAAGACACGCTAAAGCGGTCCCGTGCGTCTAGTGACGTTAACAGCGTGACGTAGGGCGCTATTCTCCTATGAAATGTGCTAGTGCACGACCTGAGCTAAGACGTCAAGCCGTGTGCACAACGGTGTACGCGCCAACAACAATCAACATTTCATCATTGTCCTATTGCGTAGCATTACATATTGCTTGGCTACACATGCGAGTGTACTTTCTGTGAAAATAAGTCCTTGGAAAAGAAGTTGTTAGTTGCAGAAGCTATTTTTAAAAGTTTGTACTATTATGGATATAGTTTGGCCACATATGTCAAACAGACATAAAATGGTGAAAATGTAAACATAACGTAAAAATGCCTAAAAATCGGAAATTGGTACTTTTACGTAAATATTAGTTTTTTGAATGCACGAAAGGATCAGAAAATTGTGTAGCCATGATTTAAGTAACTTGCTTGTTGACGACTAAAATGCAATGCAATGGCGATCATTTGCAAACCACTAAACATCAAGGCCAACACCATCCACCCGCGCCTTCCTGTCTGCATTCATGCACGAACGCAAAGTGACGTCACAATGCCCTCAACGGTTGTGAAGGATTTTTTTGCGGTTATGTTTTAAGCCTCAAAATTTACGCGGAACCCACGTCAGTGAACCCACGCGTTTCTGCTCAAAATTACGTACTTTTGCATACAGCTGGGACATCTTTGGCGTGACCAGCCGATTTTTGATGCGCAATTAGTCGTGAAATGGTAAACGCAAGCGTGTTTTTGGCTCTATTTTTAGCCCAGTAGTAACGCCTCATGGAAGGCGCCGGCATCGTGCAGTGATACGCTGCCCCCCGGATTCTGACAGACCCACTCAGGTTGCTGTAGAAACTGGAAGCGTAATCATTGACGTACAAACTCCGTGGCTTCAATTACTGAACCTTTGAAGACCCAAGGATTGTTTTTTTGTCCAACTTAAAACGTGCGTGAGCGGTTTCTGGGTGTTTTTGATTTAGTCCGGGTGCAAAGATACGTTTGTGTACCTGCTTGTTTATTCCTGATGCTTGGCCCTGCGTACAGGGCAACACTTTATTTGCGGGTTTTTTTCCTACTTTCTGTAGGGAGTGGAACATGATAAAAAATACTTTGGCAATATTTTGGGACTGGAAAAAAAACCCACTTATATTGGAGAGCAATTATGCATTTTGTTATAACTTTTATAAATTTAAGTTGCCAGATACTAAATACCAATAAGGCATGAAAATTGTGGCTTTAGCTTAGTCGATTAAGTATTTTCTTAAATTTGTTTCTAAAGAACAAAAAATCGTTAGTTTTACAATCAATGAATCCCAACTGGAGGCATTTTTAGCCGTTCGTTTATAAACACCAATGCTACGCAAATATGTGCAAACAATACTTGACCACGAGGTTGTATAACCTCAAATCAAATCGTTAGTTTTTCGGTGACCACAGTCATTATCACGTAAGCGAAAAAAGCGAAAAAAGAAACCGATCAGACTCATGGTTAGACAATCATCACCAACGTCACAAACAGACGCGCCGCCGGCATAAGATTTACGTAAAATCAACAAATTTTATCATGTAGTCTAAAAATAGACGCGGCGTGATCGACATTTTGTCACGTTTCGACCGGGTAAAAATTAATTACGGAATGCCGAATTTTCGGAAACAAGATCATTCTAGAAGAGAATGATTTGCTGCTTACGCATCGTCCAAATTCCAACCAAGTCTCATTTTACTCACTGCTCTTACGCATCCATTGGCTGTCGTTCAAACATTCTAACCAGCTGGGAACGTTACATGGAAGATATTTTTGATTGGCCAACCCCCAATTTGAAATGCAGCAGGCCAGCAACAGTTTCGCAAAACTAAAAAATCATGTTATTCATACCATGACTAATTTCTATTTTTGTTAGGCTATGTTATGTAATCTACATCGACTTTAATGCGCAGTAAACTCTTTGTATATTTAAACAGGCTATTGACGTTGCATAAGTCTGAATAAGAAAAGCATTTGGATAATTATAGCAACCGCTAGTTAAAATTGTTGTCAGTATTATAGCGGGTATTACTCATGGCAATGTTATAAAAACAATACGTCTAAATTTAGGTTTATACAACAAATATTAAGTTGCGATGTGTATAAAGCAAAATATACTTTTATGATGCTATTCCCAGCTAACTATCAGTACTAAATTAGGCACAAGGGCGTCTGATATCGGACTAGTTCCTATGCAAAGTTTTTGAAAATTTGCAAAGACGTTGCGCAAAAATAACCAAAAAAGTTCCGGTTTCGGTTTCGTGTAGTTTATCCAGGTTTCATTATCCAACGTGAGGTCACCAATTGACCTAAATCTAGTTTCAGTGTAGTCATATAGGAAAAATTGCACCAACCAAACCCCCTTGCAAGTGATGAAAACGTAAACGTCAGGCCCCTGTACAACGTAATGATTCACTTTGGGCACATGACGGAAACTCTTGGTTTAGTCGCTTGAATTGGACACGTGATCGAAAGTGTATGATTGCGACATTTTTCAATGCACCATCGGTACGCTATATTTCCGATTGCGTACGCAATACAATCTTCTGGAAATGGTGACGAAATCATTACGTTACTGCGGGTCACCGAAAATGGTGAGGTCGCGTAAATGTAAAAGCACACAGCATGCACTTAAATTAAGGCAACGTCATTTGATTGGTCGACGTTTAAAGATTTGCAAACTTTTTTAAAACTCTTTGTAAGGAAGGGGGTATGTTGACTGAGAAAAAAAATCAGTTGTATCACCTCCTCAAGGTCAAATTTACGTACCATTTGGTTTTTGGTTAGTCAAGCAGAGGAAAAAATATCAAAGACGAAAAATAACACGACTCTTTGTTTAGTCTTTATATCATTTTTGGTACACAAACATACGCAACACGTTTTAAACAAACAATTGCTCAACGGACCGGGTATAATGAACACGTTTACTAATCAGGGTGAACATATTCTGAGCTACGCTGGAAATTACAAAGTGAAAAAAAAACGCAAAACACCTCGTTTTAAATTGTAGCTGAGGTTCTGATTTTGCAAAAGTTTATGGTTCAGGGCAGAAACCAAATGATTCGGTTGCCGCTTTTGGAAGTTAAAACTTTTTTAGTAAAGTTTTCTTGAAATGTCGCAATCAAGTATTGACACAACTCTGTGGTAACGCCAAAAACAAAACATAATGTACGTGACTATCGTTGCAAATCACATGGGCTGAAATAGGGTTTCCATGTTTAGATTCCAAGGCACCTAAAAATAAGCACCAGTAGAGGAGAAAAACTTGTCACTCCTATCAGGAGAAAGTTTCCGAAAAAAATCAATTTGGGTAACTCCGGATTGTAACTAAACATTGGTTGGCCAAATTTCTCCTTGACAATTAAAACAAAAACCTTCAGCGAAACATGCTTCTATACTGATGACGTATGTGCGTAAAACGTTATCTGTCTATGTGTATTGTTTTGCACACTTCCCCTGTATACATTTAACTTCCGCATATTATCATGATATGTTCCGACCCCCACTCGTGTGTCCAACACAAATACGTAACAGGAAGCATGTTTGACGGTCAGCAGTGGCTAACCGGAAGTGCGCACAGAGATTGGCAACAAGATCTCTGTTTACTGATGACACTTTAGCAAACGGTGACGACACAAATAACCTCGGGTGATATGACCCACTTTGGCATCGAAGCAATTTTCTGGGCCACGGCGTCAAACTCTGTATTTCAAATCACGTCTTGGCCCATCGTGGTGCCTCCGAGTCACTAAACCTGCATGAGGCTGTCAACAAGTGAATGAAATCGGAAGGGTGATCCCGGTGACACACGCAGCAATGCTATGACTCGATTCAAAAGCAATGACAAACTGCAAAAACTGCAGCAATGATCATTATCATAACTGCGCTGAAATTTGAGCGACTTTTAAATTTGTGGCATTAACAAGGCCAAACCTTTAGTATTGACGCGTGATCGACACTTTACATTGAAGCAAAACGGAAAAAATGCCTTTATGTTTTTTCTTTGCGTTCTGGCAACAAAATGGAAACGGCGTTTACTGATGAACGTTTAATGATAACGGACACTTCTAAAAACGTCACGAAGTTTGCTAGTTTGAAATTAAATGGTCTTAGCTTCCGATGTTCGAACCATCATTATGTCACGCTGTCATGAATTACTTTGCAAGTTCGTAATGTTATTTACACTTCTTTTTTATGCATATTTAAACAGGAAGCTTTGTTATATTTGTAACATCACATGCATTAAAATATAAAGTCTTCAAATCTTGTGAATTTCGAAATGATAAACCCTTTTAAAGATGGACTATTACGGAAATCGTTCTCATCCACTGATGCTCAACAGACGATTCCAGTCACATATATTAACATATTTTATCTGATAATTTCAGTACACTCGAATCAATCTGTGTATTTCTTATCAGACTGAGGATATCGATTTAGCCTAAAAATGCAACTTCAACCCTATTAAGTTAGCAAAAGAATTTTGTGAGCTTCACAAGAAAAACATTGCTTTTGGTTTTCTGTCGAATACGCACGAAACGTTTTGGCTAAAAACTGAGCAATCACAGGAAAGACTTTCTTCTATTTTGTAACTGCATTTGTCAGACTTGCATGCAAACGTTTCTCAGTACTTTCTCCTTAGCCTAAAATCTATCACGAACGAAGCGACATGCCGCAGAAAACACTTTTTATTACTTTTAATGGCTCAAAGTGGTACTTGGAACTTCATAAGCATGTGTCCCTTTTCCCTTTCATCATTACCAAACAAAGCGTATTATATAGGGAGCAAAACGCAAAGGTGTACAGTTGGTGGTTTGCTAAGTTAAAAACACGCAAGTCAATATGATGGCCTAACCAACACCACTTTTCCGACAAACCAAACGAGTTTCGGTACAGTTAATATAGTGCAATAAAACATATAAGCAGGGTTATACCATCAACATAGACCCAAAAGTCTCGCGACAACTCAGGGCTAGGTTTCCTTCTACTTAAGTTCCATACAATGTTACAAACAGTTTCTTGTCAATTGTAGTGTTGGTCGCAGCAATTGCCACATACGTTGCTACTGCGGCTAACCCTATATGGCCTTACATTCGTCCGGAAACATCAAACAGGCGCGATTGCCCTGACTACTTCTACAATCAAATGTACACATCTGACTGGAAACACGTCAAATGGGAGAAAATATTTGTTGAGACCGCAGACCATGCAACTTGCAAAGAAGTTGAAATTAGATAAACGATTAAATCTCTGTGATCTTTAAAATGAGTTCAATGCAAATTGGACCCGAAGATTTATTTCGATAGGCGTACCTGATGTAGTGTTGACCTTTATAATATTTGTGGTGCAGAAATAATATACAGTTGGGCACGCTTGTCAAATTAACATGCATTTTTGGTTGATGAAATCTGTATACAGTTTGCCAATGGGCTACACTGGCAAGTACAGTTCCTTTTACAAATCTTACCCATTGCAGTTAAAGTGGACCTTGGTTAACATTACAAATGTGTTTGTTTTCGCCTTTAATAATCGTTTTATTTTATATTCGTTGACACCCTGTATTGAGTTTTAAGTCTGGGTGTTAACTTTAGCTTGTGACAATATATCATGCACTTTCTGGTGATTGCAAATCACACTAGTACAGTTGGTCGTTGGAACTGACATAATCATTTTTCGGAGCACTTCAGGGCCTTCTTCACAACACTTTTTAATGTCGGAAACATGAAAAGGTCAAAGATGTAAAATGGTGACAGAAAAAGCATCAGGCCATGTCTGAATGCTGTCTACGACAAAACGCCTTTGGTGAAAATAGTGGTAAACAAAGGCGTTGTTTTGGTGGTTGTGCCTTATCATGTGGCCAATGTACTCACTATAACGCATAATGGCTAGTGAACTGATAAGTGCAGCTGGGATCTGAATCTATTGTAGATTGTTTTTTGATTGTTTTTATCTTTTATACGAAGGAGATGTCTGATAAGCTGTAAAGATCAGTGGGGACACAACATAAATCTCGAGGCATAAAAATCCAATTGCCAGTAAAGTTATACGGTTTAATCAAAAGCTGTTTCAATGTCAATCGTAAATCAGGTTCTTAAATTGAATTGTTTACTACCAATACTGCTTTATATTCAAGTCAGACAAACGTAAACGAAAGAATAGTAATAAAAACGAAACTGGAAATTGAGACGCCATAAATTTAAACTGTTTACTGTTGTAAAATGCAAACGAAAATCAAATGGGAGGTAACAATTGTTCGGTGCCAATAACAGGTTTAAAACACTTCACGGAAAAACATCAGCCATTCTCAGGAAAATTAAATGCCACTGCACAAGTTTACCAACGAACCTGAACCTTTTCTCTGGTTAACGCACGCGCCCACATAGCCTGCAGGCAATCACACGGCTCACAACGACAAATTAACCTCCAACAAGCGTTTTCCAGTTTCATGTAAAAGCCAATTTGATTACAAGTATCTCAGCGACGCGTGCAATCAAGTAGTCCGGCAGCCTTCATACCACAAATTATGACTTGTGTTCAGGCCTACGCCGTCTTGTTATAGTTTATGTGTTCACGCCTGCGTCGCTAGCTTATCAATGTTCCAATTACTTATTAGTTGTTGGCGTTTTGATGGTAATCATGTTGAGGCAGTCGTTCAGTCCGCCCCTAGGGTTAACTTCAAAGACTTCTTTACCCGCAGAGGGCGGATGCTTTGTTTTGACTGTGACGTCACACGGCGACGCGTCATCTGATCGTCGCGATCGTTATGTCTGAGCGACCGCCAGTACCCCTTCATTTACAAGCTATATCGATGTAAAGTTGTTTACAATTCGTGTAAGTTTAAAGTCTAGAAACATAACGGTGGGAGGTTTATCGGAGGCACGGGTACACAAATTTCCGCTGCCGCAAGTTACATCATCCACCAATATAACTCGAAAAGAAAACAACAAAGCAATGTTGTGTAAGTGCACTACAAAATAGGCTACCTACGCGTGTGGGTTATATGCGACACGCTTAATTTCTCTCAGGTCATTTTGCCATCTCTTTGTTACGCATCAAATCAAGTTTGACTCTAGAATTAACACAAGGGCCATTAATGTTTGTAAACACGATGAAGTTAGTAAGTATTGTTTGTAAACACGATGAAGTTAGTAAGTATAAGCACTTGGGTCATTAGTCGTATCACTCCACACCAGTGGTTCCCAACCTTCCATGAACCGTGGCCCCCTAAAAGTGTCATTTTTGCCTTGTGGCCCCCTTCATGTAACCTTGTAAGTCCTGTGGTCCCCTTAAAATGTAAATGGCAAACTCGTGTGGAAATTGGATACTAATATCGGCTTTAAACGCAGGTCGAATAGAGTAAATAAGGGTCCGCATTCGTAAAAAAGCCTCAATATAGACAAATAGTATGCAAAATAGTTGATTAATTTAGGGAATTTTTAGTGGGTGTTTCTGGTAAATCTACACCTCTGACCCCCCTGAACACAGCTCGTGGCCCCCCTGGGGGGCCATGGGCCCTGGTTGGGAACCACTGCTCCAGACTGACACAAAAGTCTGTTTCATACACTTTCGTCACAACGTACAAAAATAAAGCATAAACATAATGGAATGCTGATTTACGATGCAGCATTCGCAGCTATCGCAACTAAAAGGCAGTATGAAATAGGCTATTGCTGCCAGGCATACTGTATAACAAAGTATTGCTCATCCAGCAGTTTTTATTATAAATAATCGACGTTTCGACGTCCTATACAAGGCAGTATCTCTACTGCCGTGTGATGTTTGTGTTAAACGTGACTGGTACTGCACAGAAATTGTGTTTTGCTTGACGGCTTATCACCAAAATGATCTCGTCTAGTCAATAACCAGCCAATATGTCACTTTGATTTGGCAAGGAGAACAGTAACAAAACATACATGGAAAGGCTGAAACCTCAACGTATATGGAAATGGTGTTTATACGACCTGTTTTGGCTAGGCAGTACTAGCCTTTAGGGATTTTAAAGAATAAGCATTGTCCAGTCCGTACTGGTCGATGGACCCGGAAAAGCCAAGGGAAGCCAATGACGTGAATCAACAAACAGTTGCGTCACTGAACGGATGACCAAAAGTTGTCCCTTACATAACAGATCGAATTTACTCAGCTGGTGTAGTTTTAGCGCACTTGTATGCATTAATTCTCTCTCCCAGTCAATAACAATGACTTCGTTGTTTGGTAACAATCAGGGTGCTGATGTTCATGTGCTAGCACCCTTAATGACATTCATTGGTAATACAAAAAACACATAAACAGCTGGAATTTTTCGCAGTGTTTTGATTTGTAAATCTTGCGGGAGCTTTAGGTTCCTGAGAGAGGTGCAATGGGCGCCGCAATTCCCAAGGGTTTTGCGCAAAGCGCTGAGTTGGCATGCGTCATCAAAACAACAGTTCACTCCCGTTCAGTAGCCGGGCTGTGGTTTAATGGAGGCTTTTCACTGGGTTATAGATATTGTTCAATTACTCATCGCTACGTGGGCGCGCGGAGAAACGCCTTTTAACAGACTCAGCATTTACTCGTGGGCATAATGTAGGTCATGTAAGTGTAAATATTCTTTATTCAAAGGAAACTACCAATCATAACCACTCGCTTTTTACAGTGCCATATATAGTGTTCCCCTTAATCCCAACAGTAAAAAAATATTTGTACCAACAGCAACTGGGTCATACTTATTGTTAAGCCACGTATGCAACAATTTTAACAGTCTCATTATAGATGTAGAGTTGCAAAGCCTACCTAAAGCGTTGCCTTATAGCCAATAATACAGCCGTTTCTTATCAACCCGCTAAAAGAGCAAATATTTGGAAACGTCGCTGCGGTGTAATTGCTTCCAACAACTGTGGTGCCACACATCCAAATACACCGTACAGTCGTGTCACTCCTAATTAAGTTCCCGCCATTAGGTTTGCAGTAAAGGCCTCGGATTCCAGGAAAGTGAATGGGCTGATTTGTCTGTGGACATAAATAAAATGCTCCATGCGATATTTATAAGACAGTATGTTGGTGTTTGTTGACAACTGTTTTTGTTTTCAAGGCACCGTTCGGTTTCCGTCTGGCTTCACACACTGTAGTGATAATGGCAGGTTACACTGCCACGAAATTCCGTTGCTTATTCGACCAAAAGGAACTCGGTCAATTACTTTTGGCCTCCCAACGGCGGCACAGCCGACTGCTTGGCGTCAAAGGGAACCCACTAAACTTGATACAAATGTACGCGCACACACCAAGTGCGAAAACCAATGCGGTTTATCGGCTTTTAAATCAGATTCGCGGCCACAAATTTACACCAAGAATGCTTTGTTTCTTCTGCCTTGGCGGAAGCCTGTTAAGCCGCCGTGTTTAGTCAAAAGTTGGTTACCAAAAGCAGCAACGAACACTCAGGGTTGGCACGTATCGAATTGCTTGTTTGTAAAAGATGATTCATACACTCCGTGAGAGCAGTCTGCTGAGAACAAATAATCATATGATATTCAAAAGATCCACCCACAACCTAGTGCTACGACCTCGTATAAGGAAATCGATTTGATAGTGTTGATTTTTGACACAATACCAAATGATGATTCGTTGTGACACAAGACTAGGTTGAAACCAAATACGAAAGTTACTTAAAAATTTCCTGATGGAAAGCTATGCAAATGTTTTTTTTGTCATTTTAATGCAAGCCAAAGTGTATTTGTTTAAATTGTTCTGACGAAACCAAATGCTAATTTGGTTTCAGCAAATTTGAATCACAATATATTCATGCATAATTTAAATATTAGCCTATTTTTGTACTCTACATCAAGGAACATACAAACTTGGAAAGCCTAATAAACTTGCTTGGTTGAAAAGCAGAACAGAGAACAATCCTATGCAACAATTCATTGCTTATCAGCATTGTTCAATAACAATTGCTGACAATAGCACATATTCACATCAGCGAAGGGTACAAAAGGTTATCTGTTGTTTGCATTTCGCCGGAACTTGCTTTAAACCTCGCAGTAGGGCGCGCGAAAAAAACGGCTTGTCTGTTCTGTCCGTCAACCGGTGGTAAAAAAATGCTCATAGGAAACGACAGTCAAAGCCGTTGTGTTGGAACAGTAAAGCCTTGCAGATGACTCACTCAGTCAACACTTTATGCCAGCCCGAAACCATTCCAGTTCCTTTGTGGTTGGTTTGTGGCAAAAGGTGATTAATAAATAAATCATCACACATGCACAGTGTATCGAAATTTTAAATGTTTTTCAAAACTATTGTGGCCATCAATGAATGACAAGCTAAATGGCAAGTTTTCGTTTTTGGACTTAAAGCTATTCTAACAGTTTACTTTTTCTAGTCCATAATCACAAGTGCATGATGCTTTTGTTGCATAAACAACAATCCATTCAAAAACGACTGAAGCTTTCCGAATAGTCCAGGAGTCACCAAACTACGGCCCGCGGGCCGGATCCGGCCCGCGAGGTCATTTCATCCGGCCCGCGACCACATTTTTTAGGTTGCCAAATTGTATCAATAACTTTGTAACATTAAAAGTTAATCTACTCCTTACAAAAGTTTTTCTGTGGGGATATTTAGAATTGATATTACCGAGTTTCATGGGATTACAACGCCCAGGATTGATCCAAAGCCAGTTTGTTACGTCACAGGCAAGACTACACGTGTTAATTGTGCGCAAACAATTACCCTCTATAGTTACTTGTGCCGTAATATACAAGCATTGCTCGTAAGATGAGACTAATTATACAGTTCAACATTCGCATGACCAGTTTTTGAATGGGATTGTAGAAAGACCATATCTTGGCGCACCTAAAAAATCGCCTCACGTGCTAAGTTTGGGCATGTAAATAATGCGGCCCGCGCGAATCATTGTTAAACTTATCCGGCCCGCAGTGAAAAAAGTTTGGTGACTCCTGGAATAGTCGATTAAAACGCAAGTTTTCGGATTGTTAAACGCACAACATGATTCATATGTCACAAAACAATGCTGCATTTTCTTTAAATTGCAGTACATGGTGAAACATAGCTGAGTACATACAAGATTTCATCTCTTGCATGACGCTAGGGTGAGTCATCACATTGTGAATTCTTCAAACAGGGTCTGTTTTTTCGGTAATTCTTTGTACAGATCCAAGTCATTGACACTCGGGTATCTGTTTCCTGGTGATTCGATGGCTTTCTATCATAGGGCACTCACGCCGAGCGACCCTTTGTAAAACAATTGATAAGCGGTTGTCATTTGCATATACACCGCCTCTTCATGCAGAAGCGGACCTTAATGCGAACGTACCATTTCCTTAAACTGAAAGACCATTTAGTGTTGTAATTTATAAAGACTCAGGCTGTACCAAACGTCGTGCAAAACATCCTAAATTGTCTAAATTTTGTCACGAGCTCCCGGTATCAATAACTTCATCACTTAAATGTTAATTGGGTAAATAGCTAATAGTTGGCATTTGAGAGTTTAAAAAGAATGTACTTCACATGTATTCACATTTTGTAAATCAATCAAACAATTCGCACAACTCGTGCAGTGACATAAATGTTGCAACGATAGGTTCACGCAGAGGTATTGTTTACCTTCTGGTCAAAGCTAATCGAAAACAATAAAGCGTTCTGCCTTAACGTGACTTAATTTCCCTTCGTGCGATTAGTGCCTTCGTGTACCGGCATTGATGAATTGACAGCTAGTAAGAGGTGTTGACTTTTGCCTTTTACGTATGAGCTAAAGGGTGTATACTTGCAACACCGGTGTAAAAGAACGGCTTGGTATCCAGACTTAATCATGCGTTAAAAAACACAAGCCTTAATTAGAGGGTGAAAAATTCTGTTTTAAACAATTTACATGAAAATGATTTAGAATCCAACGCTTGTTAGTCAACGCCCAAAATTTTTTCGCCTAATCAACTTACTTTTGGCTTTTTACGTCATGCTATTGTCGGACAGAATGTTTGTACAAGAATAAGCCATCGAAATCCCAATTAGGAATACCAGACCCAACATTGCGTCTAATTTGAATGGTTTAACGTCCCCAGACAAGCAACTTACCAGTAATTTACCAATCACAATCATTTATGACGTGATAACAACACCATCTTTGAGGGTTAAAGCGTTTAAAAACATGACAATTTCGAGTGACAGTAAGTTTAAAAAACATCACTCAAAGGGTTCAAACCTATTAATTGTTTAATTAAACCACATGTAGGTTTACATCGACTTGACGAAAGTCCAAACGTGTTCCCTGTACAAAATGACGTTCAGTGTCTGTGTTTATCGGATATTTGGTACGTAGGCGCTTGTTGGTAATTTGTCTGTTAATTTCTTTCTTGTCTCTATTTTTAGATGTGCATTTTTCTACGTCTGCCAGTTGCCAAGCACTTGAAAATGCTTTTCATAACATTGCAGAAGGTGACACAATAAATTGAAAACCACTTTCGTTTTGCAGTTTCTTATTGTACTGTTGTAGCGCGTGTGTTTATTTGATGAATCACCCAGATAAATGCTTCGTCAACATTCGGTCCCATTTGGAGTCACTTACCGTAAAACCTTTACAGCATTAAGTAACGAGCGGGCATTGTTTACATTCGAGTCAACAGAGCGCGCAGGGGCCGGAAATAGGCAAATGTCAGTTTCAATGGTGGTCTGCGAGACCTTCGGACGCGCGCCCAGTCGCCAAGCGTTTATCGTTTCCTGTTGCTCGCGCTGCAGTACAAGGCTCCAACCATAACATTCGGCCAGGCATCTTCCTTGAGACTTGTAATGACCAAGTACCGGCTGTTTTCAACACGAAAGCAAGATATGTATGTGTTGGAAACAAAAAGTTGGTGGCGATAGTTGCTTTCGTATTACACAGCTGTTGCGCAATGCAGGCACGCTTTCAATTGGTGTTTTTCTCAACGAAGGTTGAAAACAGGATTTTGGCATATAGAGGCTTTGTGCTGTGCGGGTGTCAAATTTCGTTTCAATCGCTTCTGGTGCGCGGGACATTCTCCGAAACGGACGCTGTTTGCCTTCCCGGCCGTGTGCGCGCAACTCGCATAACAATGTTTGGAAGCAGCCAATAAATTTGTCCGGCAAACAGACACATATGGCGCGCGAAAACAGCACGACCGACCCCGTCAAGGTTCGATGCTTCGTGAGTGCAATGATCTATTTCAATTCGTCATATAGTCTGAATCTTTTAACCGAATTCCGTACGGCTTCACGGTGTAAAAAAAGACGCCGGTGTAGCGACGACGCGCCATATACAGTCCGTCGCGCATCACTGACGAACGTGACGTCAACGCCAAAGTTTTCGCCAAGTGATGCCTGGCGGCTATGTTTCACAAGCGACTGCCTCAGCGTCTCGACTTAAGGCTACGCTAACTTGCTATACCATAACTACTGGTTTTCCTGTCTGTCTGGTGTGACTGCCTAAAGCTGCTTCAAGGAGGTCAAACCGAGAAGTCGTGAAGAACGAAGTACAAGTTTTAATGGCAAAAAATAAAATTCTTTACAATCTCTTTCAATACTTTCCAAGCAACAAGAGTATCAGCAGCGTCTGCGACATACACTATAGGCCAGCCAACCGATCGAATTGTGTGGCGGCGGTGGTATTGGAGCACTCTACGAAAATCAACGTGGGCGCATTTTTACGTATATAACACATCAACACAGAAGGATATGTTGCACAAATGGCAGCAAAATAAAAATCTACATTTTTTGTGATACAGCGCTCCTCGTCGTATGCAAAAGATATAATAATATGTGGGTAACAGTATGCACAAGGGTAACGAATCGTTCCCGTTCGTTCAGCCGACAGAACACATAAAAAAACTGAAAAGGGGAAACAATAGTGGTGGGCCCTGGTAAACATAATCGCTAAGAAAGAAATGAGAACTTTTCGCCGAACTCGGTTTAGGTGTAAACAGAATTGGGACGCACAAAATAAACTTTGAAGCCAAAGGAAAGGAATTTTAGGCACTTGCTTACTGCCACTTTGTTAAGGCCACGATTGAGTTAAAGTTAAAGGTTGGGTTATAGCCTACTGCTGGGTTATTGGTACATTTTGCCTTAAACAGCGCAAAGGGGTTTGGTGTTGGTTTTTCTCCTCGAGGTAGACAGAGATATGCGCGCAGTCTGAAAAATTGTGTGTGCCTGCGCGGCGATCGCGGAGTGCGTGTGCGCCACCGCAATGCGATAGCCGTGTTTTTGCCCAAGTTCCAAGGCGCATTTTAACCAAAAAATACAGGCGAGCAGTTTTGTAGCAGCAATTATCGATTGGCGATGAACTAGCCCAGCGCTCGGTCGCTTTTTACCTGGATACATTTGAAAGCTTAACAGAAAAACCTTGTTATATAGCACCATGGGTAAACTGTTACTAATAAATTGAACCGGACTTTTGTGAAAAAGCGCAAGTTTTAAAACGTTGGCAATGGATTATGGCACGTTAAAATAAGGGCACAACTAAGCCGCAATTATGTTTGTATGTGCATAGCAATAGGTACTGGGTGAAATAGTAAACCTTTTTTTACTGTATTTCTATCTATGTTTAGATACTGTTTAAAGGCTCCCAAAAACACAGTGGATAAAAGTTAGGGGCAGCGGTATTTTTTAAAGTCGTTTTGTCATCTGCTATGCAAAATAAAAATAAAAGGTTTCTGTAAAACAAAAAGGTTTGCCATTGCAAAAATAAGTCGGACAGTGAATGGGGAACATACATGTTTTTGTCATCAACTTGCAACGCTTGGCAGAGTAAATAGCTGGGTGAGTGCACATGATAAAACAAAAGGGGTGTGACTTTGTAGAACACAAGAAAAAAAACCTTTAACTCTGGTGGGAATAAACGAACACGAAAACCAGTGAATAAGCAGCAACGCTAACTAAAAGCATAGTCAATGAGACAACAATAAAACAGAGAATCTGCCATACAGAGAATATACAAAATATATTATTTAGTAATAAATAAAAAAATAAGAACTCATGGGCCTGAATAAAACTACACCCATTGTGTGTCAAACAGTAAATGAGGATTTCAAGGGCCCAAAGAGCATTTTTGATTGTTTCTAACTTCAAGGCAGTGACTAGCAGGCAATTCTATACACAAGCAGTCAAATAACATAATGATTGTGGCTGTTTTGTGCCGTGGTAGGTAGAATACCCCTAGCTATGATTATGGGGCAAAACAACAATGGCAATTTTGGTGTTGGTGCAGTGGATCTAGGCATTACCAGAATACACAAATGTGGCAGCTATTTTCAAAGGGTTTGCACAGAAAATTTAGGCAATATGTGATACATCCATACATGGCATATATGAAACGCATACCTAAATGAAAATATAATTCTTGATACAAAACATGAAATATCTGTTTATGGAATTTGTTAGTGGAAGACAACTCTCACTATAGGTTTATGCATGGCAGTAGAGAACAGATATAGTATGTATAAAATATGAATGCACACTCACACACACGCACACAAGAACAGGCACACTATTTGAAATGAAATTAAGAACGGAAACCTACCAAACATCACAATTGACGTTTTGTACAGCAGCAAACAAAGAGTTTTGAAAGACCGTTGGTCCTTACTTTTTGATCAGCAAAGCCATTGAGGCTGTTTGCTTGCAGCATGGGCATGCAGCACAAGGTTGTGAAACTACCTCGTTAGCGCAGGTATAGCAGAAGTTGTTGTGGCCACAAGGAACTAGGGCTGCTACCACTGAGCCTTCTCCACATATGATACATCTTTGTGGCAAACGTTGCTTGCCAGTGGTCTCCATTGCTCTAGCTGTCAAGTGGCTAAGAGCACTGCTTGTTTCAATGGGAGATCCAGATGTTAGACTGTCTGTGGCTTCACCTGCAAAAACCATTAACACTGATTACACAACTGATCACCGAAAATACTAACTATGAACAATATTGTTAAGGGTTATGTTTTTTATTTACCTGATGAATATCCACTCTCAATGTTTAAAGCAGGTGTCATGGCAAAACTGCTGAATGGGCCCAATCCATTTATGGAGGAATGGTCAATGCTGCTGGTTGATGAATCAACAGAGTCTGAACCAACCCTTCTGACAGGATTGTGGCTGTTGATGTTGGAAGGCATAAACGGGGGCAGGATGGAAAAATCTGGGTCTGACAGTGTAGGAGATAAGCGCTGAAGACCGTTATTTCCATACGATGAAGTGGGGCTAAATCCACTGCTGGTGCTGCCTCCAGTGCTTCCTGTAGCACTGCTGCTTCTCATTGGAGTAAATGGGAATTGTGTGGCAGCACTGTTGATGTTATCTGGCTGATTATTTTGAGATCCGGTGCTCCATGCAGGGGTTGTGTTTAGGCCAGCTATGCTGCCAAGTACAGTGGAAGGGATGTTGTCAGCTTGTTCGAAGGCACTTGAGGAATAGGAAAAGCCAGGAATGAAGTTCGGTGCAAAAGAGGAATCTGGAAAGAAAAGCAAAAAAAAATGTTTATTTTCCTGTTCGACCTTTTAGTTACTATGTGGCTATGACAACCCTTACCTAAGTTGTTGTTCATTTGATTGGCTTGTGACATGGATAGAAGGTCTGATTGGTGCAGATTTTGAGCACCAGCGTTGGATGGAATAAAGCTAGGTGCTTGTGAGCGAAGAGCACTGTTCACATTGTTGGTGTTGTAAGGCAAGAAGGCTGATGATGTTGAAACCAGTGAACTGCAAAAACAAATGGATAAAAATCAATTTCAATGTAATGTGCTACAATAATACATCTACCACAAAAGTGTTTAAATAAAAGTATATGTAGGAAAGCAATGAATTACCTCGTCTTGTACAAAGCATTGGAAACTGAACTTGTTGGTTTGATTTGAGCTTGCAATGGGCTTCCTACTTCAGTGCCATTGTTTTTGAAGTCGTCATCGACACTGACTTGCTGGGTGCCAGTACGTGCAGCAATGTGCGCTTCAATTTCCTCTTTGGCCTTTTCAACATTTTCAGGCAGTCCTGAATAGAAAAATGTCAAATTTAAACCTTTGATTGATCATACATATACATCATATATTACTTTAACAGACATTTACATACCTGTAACTTCAAACACCGGTTCCTTGTCACGGCTAGGTGTCACAATGTATGTGTGGGTTTGCTGCTGAATTCTTTTTATGGTAGCACCCTTTGGGCCAACAACCAAGCCCACAACTCGGTAAGGCACACGGACTTGCAGTGTTTTGGTGCCTGCATTGCCATCGTTAACATTGTGTCCATTCATTAATGCAGCATGTCTGTTTCTGGAAGCTCTGCGAAGTATAATTGACCCATTAATTACAGTAAAACAAGACAGATTTTTACTGGTAAAATTTAACAACAGTTACACATTTGTTTGTAGTTTTCTTTTGAAATGATATTTACCTGATTTGTGTGAAATGCTCTGCAGCAGATTGGACTTCTCTTCTTGCCATTGCCACATCTTCCTTTCGGCCAGTAACAACAAACACTGGCTCCTCACCCCTCACTGGTGTTTTGATGTAGGTGTTTGTTTTAGCACGAAGGGCCTTTATTTTGCAACCTGAAAAAAAACAAAATATACCATTTTAATACGCAGCAATGCTTTTTTTACATTACATAGTCCTAAAGTTTTTTAACATGCAACTCGCCAAGAAATGTTTAAAAAACAAACCAATTTTTTAAATTATACATACCTTGGCGGCCGACGATTTCTGCAACATGTTCAGAGCTTGGTACTGGGACACATTCAGTCATATTTTGACTTTTCTTGTTTTTCATAGCCTCATCAAAACTGGAAGTAGATCCATCATCATCGCAATTGCCCAGCAATCCAAGGTTCGATAATTCCAAAGCTATTTGCAAAGCGCGCTGGTCTTCCTGCGTGCTGCCGACGGTCGGTTCCGAAAAGACGGTCGGGCTTTGCATCACGACTTCTGCCTTCATTGGTCGATTTCAAGGTAATCCAAATAGGCTAAGCTGTACAGCTGTTATTTCTTTATTCAAACAATAAAATCCTGGCAAAAAAGCAAAAATATTTTAAGTACAACTTACAGAATTTTAGCCTAATTGCACAACTGTTGCTTCCGTTTGACGCAAGGCTGTCGCAATAATGAAATCTAGTTTTGTTGTCTAAAAAATCTGCGTGCTTGACTATTCTAACTTCAGTAACACCGAGCAAGAATACAAAAATCAGCCAGTTTGCAAGGGTACAAACACAGCCAGTAGACTAACAGACGGCCCAGTTCCTCTCATACAACCCACTCGTCGCGTCTCGAACACAAGTATGAGCTGCGCACGAGCTCTTCCATTCCTACTTATGACGCTGCCTCGTGTTGTCGCGCCTTTTACCCGCGCGTTGTCCAATCGCAGTCGCAAACCGACACACGTGATTCACCACCTCGCGTTTCTACCACGAGGCCCTGCGCTCCAAAGAAACAAACAAAAGCCTACCGCACGTGTAAAGCTTTTTTCGCGCCACAACCAAGCTCACTCTTCTTTGTGTATTGCAACTGCTGCTGTCAGACATATTACGCACCTAAAGCAAACTTACGTAAGCGCTGGAACCCTTTTTGAACATTGGTATTTGACACAAAAAATACTTAATATGTTGAAGTTTGAACTTTGAAGTTCGCGATTTACATCAGGCAATTGTAAGTCAAAGCAAATAGGACAAAATTCACCGTCGTGGCTGAAAGTTAAGCAAAAACGTACCCTAGAAGCAACAATTCCACGAACTATTTTACAGAGCTGAAAAACAAACAAAGACGCTATCTCGGTGCATACGGTACACTGAAACCAATCGATAATAACTCATTAGCGCCCCCACATGGCCTTTTGCTATACGATTACTGCAGTAACAAAACTTATGCTGATCTGATCTCTAGGATCACACAAGGGCACGTTTTGAATGATGAGGTTCCACCGTGAGTAGGTTCATTTAAAGCTCATTTAATCCGCTGCCTTTTTTCTGGGAAGCCATGGATATGGGATTTGCCTGTGGGTGCTAATTTGTTGTTTACTTTGGTGCCCCGCAGCGACGATGTGGCAGAGGCGGCAACTTTATTTGGCTTGCGATTCTTGATCAGCGCCATGCAGCGTTCTAAATGGCCCAGCCAGGCTTCTAAATTCTGTAGAAGGCTAGCAACGGGATATGGCTGGAGCGCTATGGAAGACAGCCAACTTGTTAATTGGTAACTGGATAGCATGGCGAACCTGGCCAAGGCACAAAAGCGGTCAGGTAATAGCCCATTTCCATCCAATTTCCCCGTGCTATGGGTGTCGCCGGCAATTATGAGAACGGCGTCCTTTTGCAAACGCGGCATCAATGTTTATGCAACCCGAAATATGGTTACCGAAAGGTTGAAGCGCCATGCCTGGGCCAACAGTATAATATTATGTGAATTTTTTGCCATTGACATTTTTAAAAAGGGTAACTTGGAAATGTTAAACACAATAAAAAAGCCAAGCATAAATTCGTCGTATTTATCTGCTGCTTAGAAACTCTAAACTACAGAACATAGGCTACATTACAACTACTTTTACTATTCAACCCATAGCCTACACTAGGCAACAAAAACCCTGTTATTGCTGAACACCCAAGCAGTGATATTGTCACTACAGCAGTGGGAGGTATCCAAAATCCAGCTAAAGCTTTAATGGGCCATAGAGGTCACACCGTTAATCCTTGAAACTGCAGGTCCCGGCTGCAGCCACGCCACGCGGTCAACCTTTCAAATAGGCGCGCACCCCAGCAGGAAAGGAATTTAGATTACAGGGCTACTTCACTGCATTCTTGTTCGCAGGCCGCGCCTTCTAATCAACGTGAGAAGTTAATTGAAAATGTGAAGCCTGCGGAAGTACGGAAAAGCCTGCGCGTCTGATTTAGCAGCGAATGTGCTGCAAACCTCTGGTAATAAAACCTTTGATCGACCTATTTTTTGTGCGTTGGTGGAAAGGCAACAATCAGGTTAAAGCATTTGCAAGCAATTGGCGCCGCCAAAAAAACGTGTGCATTCCTAGTATAAAACCAAAAGTGTATGCCACCACTAGTTTGCTAGTATATAACCAATAAAAGTGTTCTTAAAGGTCAGGTGGTGTTTATGCTGCATTGCAATGCTCAATTTCGAAAAAAATGTATTTGAAGTATGACCCACTTAATAGAAAGCAAAAACATGCAACCCGAATGAAGTGTTAAAATATATTTTGTACCCACCTTTGGCGTTGATGACCACAATTGTAATTTCCAGTGAAGAAAACTGTTTTTTTTTTTTTGGGGGGGGGGGTGCTTTACTAATATCTATTGTACGGGAGATTGAACAGCCTTATCCTTATATTTCTACAAGAACACAAAACCAGTTATTTTGTTGCGTTTTTTATTGGAAAAGAGGAAAAGCGATGAAACAAAAGTGGGTCTTCACCGAACAGGAGACCGAAGCGCGCCGCGCAAAACTGAGAATAGCCCGAAAAAAAGCAGCGAGGAAAAAACGTGTGTGGGGCAAAAGCCTGTGACGAAACAAAAAAGCAACAAAAATTGGGCCACGTGATAATAATGACCCGGCAGTGAACAAAATTGGTCGCGAGAAAATAAACTGTTAAAAGAACGCAAGGTATTTACTCAAAAAATAGTTTTAAGGTTTTTAAACGTGTGCTTTTTTATGGTGTCCTGTTCTGTTTTTTTTACCATTTTAAGGCACGCAAGAGGTATGACTATGGCTGGCTGAAAGCATAGCAAATATAGCAGTTATACGACTGAAATACAACAAAAATGTCACACTGAAAAAACGAGCAAAATTGCTACTGAACGTATCAGTCAGTTTGGCTATATTATTGACAGCTGTATAAGCCTACCAAAAAACAATGAGTAATACCGTTTGTCACAACTATTTCGTTTTGAGAAATTTACTCGTTTTACGCGTTATTAAAAAAAAATTAAAGGGGGAAGAAAATATCTGGTGTCATTGGTTTTCAGTGAACATTTTCTATTTAAAAATGCCGGGTGTGTAACAACAGTACATGTCAGGCAAAAACACTGAAGTACTAAAGAAATACCAACACGGAAAATGCTATTATCGGTCAACATTGTACATCACGGAACAAAGCTTAACTAGTAATGTGCTTTTCACCTGTGTTACGCGTGTCCAGCGCACAAATACATGTGTACACTTCAAACAAAGGCCACGATTAGCGCCATGAAAAATAAAAGTCCTTAAACACAAATAGTCCATCACTGCCGTCAGACTAGAAAGTACGTTTCGCTACACTTTGTAATATATGGAGCCAAAAAAGTGTCATACCGTACCAAGACAGTTGTGATAAACCAATGATATCTACAATAGTATACGTGGTTTTGGAAAGAATGGCAAAATAACTGAAAAATCACTCGAAACGACAAATCATAAAAAGTCAGGAATTGAAATGTCCGAACGTTTGACCACTGTTTTGACTGCTGTACATTTGTGTGTTACTGTGATTTCTCATTTTTTGCAACTTTCATTACAGTATGGACATGTAAATTGACTGTCTGCTGTTAGTACACTAGTGAAAGTGTACGTTTTAGTGGAAAGGAACCCGTAGAAAAGAAATTTGCCCTTCGACCTTCGTGGCAGCACACGGCACAATAAATGCTCAGAAAGTCTGGAAATGTGTCTGTAACAAAAATAAATCATATTACAACAATACGGTAAATTTTTTTTAAGTAACACACTAATACAGCAAACATAACCGAAATCACAAGTTGCTTATTCCAAAAACGCATGTTTGAAAACCTCATGGTTTTTGCCTTAAACCGAGTAATTTATTTTAGGACATCAATAACATAATTCCTATTCTAAACCAATGCTTTTTTGGGTAACTGCATCCAAAGAGGTAGTTTGCCTTAGGGCAGTGGTTCCCAAACTATTTTCTTTTAAGGCGCATTTTAGAAAAAACAAAAATTATTTGGCGCACTTCGAACATTTGAATAATTTTTTTAGCTGACAAAGGCACTAACTATGAGGTCATAAAGCCGCTATACAGGTCACTTTCATAGTTAAATAGCCTAGTTGAACATCTCAGAGACGTGGAGCATGTTGGCCTAGTGGTCTAAGCACCTGGTACTACTTCCCTACTTGATTGATTTTAATTTCAATATTTTTTTGCGGCACACCTAATGACATCTGGCGGCACACCAGTGTGCCGCGGCGCATAGTTTGGGAACCACTGCCTTAGGGTAATAGTTTTTGTTCCGTGACGTCATAGTGGATAATTTTAGCTTTAAAACAGGGGTAAAAAAGATTCGTTTGGGTATTGACACGGGCGACAAAAAAGTTAAGAATTACAGTCCGATGTCGTTCACTAAACTAAACCAGTAAAGCTTAGGAAATACCTAATAAGGGACAAGCAATTTTGGGCATGTACATCTACATACAGTACATAGCAACAAAACTAGGCAAAGTAATCACGGGCGCGTGCCGGTTTGACAGGTGCAGCCAGTGACGACATAAAAAACACCGTAATCCGCCAGGACTTGCGTAAGACCTGCAGGTGCCCTTTGACAAACAGCCCTACGTGTTCCACACAGTTCATTGCATTTGGAAAACCAGGCGACACACAAACAATAGAGACAGGCGCCTTAGAACAAACTTCGACACTGATAAGTTTGTTTGCTTATGACGGGCCGTGTTGGGAAAAAGCATGCCAAGCATCGATGTAACCCAATTTTCGTGTCGTCCAGTACGCAAGGGGCCACTTGTATTGGATTACTGTTTGCATTGCTGAATTAAATTTATATTGTCGTGTTTTATAGGTGAACCTGTGTTTATCATAATACGATTAAATAGCTGGGCCTGTTTAATTAAATTTTTTGCATCTGAATTTTTATAATTTTATTTTTGCATATGAATTATTTAATTGGATTTCTGCATAGAATTTTTTCTAATTTTATTTTTGCACAGGAATTATTTCAAGGTTGTCGAAAGGTCACACTAGACAAAAACTAGTGACACGAACGCATGGCATCAACGTGTCACGCTACTTAAATTTGGCGCAACGAGCAATTGGCAAAACATCCCACTGTAAAGCAAAATTGAAAATTTAAAGCCAGTTTTATAAAATTTAATTTTAGCGATTCCATTCTGGCCGGCTTTGTTTTAGGTTGCATTTTCAGGCATCAAGGCTACTAGAAAAAAACTGTAAATGTTAACAGGTGAATTATTCGAGTTTTCTTCACAAAAGCATATTTCTGAGGCTTTCTCATTCCTCTAAAATCGAATTAAACGTCACAGAGTATCGATTAATCAACTCAAATGAGGCGAGGAGGCCAGAACCCCGCGTACATACATGGGCGGCACAGGAAGGCATTCATTACAAGCCCTGTAACCGGTAAATTCGATCTCGTTTCTGCACACAATCAACGTGCCTCGACCTCGGCGAAAACACGAAACAAGGTTCCGATAGTGAGGCATAGAACCAGCTATTGGGGGAAACCTTCTGACGAGTTTTGATGGAATAACTTAATTGCTATAACAGGCGGTCGCCCGGGGTCGCGGAAAAAGAACGGGAGTGCTTCTACTCGCTGCGTATACAGTGTAATGCGAGTCTGCGGCTTCCCATTTTCAGTCACAAGTAAGCCTTGCGCTATTAGTGTTTTCTGTTTTCGCCCTTGGGATAAAAAACACGGCTAGATTTTTCGTTGAACGCTTGGAAAAATAGAGGATGACGTGTTACAAATTAACTACGTCATGAATCGAGAAACTCTACTCATTGTGTAACGCACAAAAAACACACAGCCTTATCAATAAAAAATGGGCATACAGCGGTCATTTGGAACTAAAAATCCACGTTGGGGTATTTTTTGACGGCCATCTACGTCAAGAAACTGATAAAATTGGGACAAAACCCGCGTTCAGAAAATGGAACTTATATTGACGTGCATAAACGCAATTATTTTCCATTCATAAAACAGGACGTTTCTATGGTAACCGCACACCCATAATTCTGCCATTCAGTATCCCAATAGTTGGTGTGACCTTCCGACGACCTTTACTTAGAAACTCATAAGTTATGAATAGAAAAATAGTTTTCTTTGCACTGCCAGGCAACCGAAAATCGCTTCCGCGCTGGTGCTTGCAACCGACCCTGTGATGTAACGATGACGTCAGCTGCACAAATGACGCGCAGTGTAATAGAGAGCAACAGCATGACTGACACAGGAAGTTCGCGGAACGAAACGAACTTACTGGCAAAAAGGCTTCCTTCCGGGTGGTTAAAAATCACCGAAACTGGATTTTGCGGTGGAATATTATGCACTGCTTAGAAGATTGGGCCTTGTTTGGTCACCACCCAAGGCAAAACTGCAACTGATCTTTAGCCCGAGTACTTGTGCGTATATAGAATACTTTAGGCAGATGCAACAGCGATTATTAAAACGTCTGCATGATGGCAGTTACGTTTTTGATGAAATAACTTTTCAAGTCCGTGTATAGTGTTCTTAAGTCTTTCGCTATTATTTCAGAAGCTTTTTCAACGGAAAAAAAATCCTACATTCATATGTAATGACAGTACTTGTAAATGTAAAACACATTCAGCTTGTCGAAATTTAAAATGAATTTGAAGTGCTGAAAAATAGGTTGTCAACGTTTTTTCTCTCGTTTATCAAGTGGCATAGAAGTAACATCTACTACCAAGTTTCTTTATCACGCTACTCAAACACACCCACCCAAAATAGCGTCTGTTCATATTTACTCCAACAACATAAAGTGAAATTTAGCCCTGGTTAAAAACCCATAGTTGTTACATAACTAATTCGTCAATACATGGGCTGTGCAAAAACAGCCACCAGACAAGACGTTTGCATTTTTTTCCAGTACATTTAGTGGGTCATTGAAGCCACATCGACCAATACATGCGACCTATTTTCTAAACATTAAGATAAACATGACAAAAAAATCTCATGTGAAAAGTGGACACCTGTTCTGATGCAACATTGTTACGACATCGAGGTGTTAAAAACACAAGCGTGGCCTGAATTTCTATGACTAAGCTAACGCCGCATATTGGCTGCCACAATGTTTCAAGGGCCGCCAGCATTTCAGGGTATGTGTGTTTTCTGACCGAAGTGCCACAAGACAATTGGCATGCTCCAACGTATGTTTAACGAAACTCGCCTCTTTACAAAAAAGTAGGGACATATATTCAGTTCTACAAATGACAAGAGACATGCGATTGCGCATTAAAATGGACACAAATTTATCTTTGAAATCGTGCAAATCTAAAAGTAGTTTTTAGTTACTCCTTTATTGTATTCCGGGTTACTATCGACATGGTCCCCAACATAAGTGTAGTGAATTTGTGACGTATTTATACGCTTGGGTGGTTTTCTACTACGTAGTCTTTCTTGTACCTCTCCACCTTCTTGGAGGTCATTCTAGTTACGCGCGCGTGCTGTGCGGTTGTGCTTTTGGCTCCTGGCAATAAAACACTACATGGTGTCAGAAGTGGGATTCGAACCCACGCCTCCATTCGGAGCAATGAAGGACATTCAACTGGAAAGAACAAATGTGACTTTAATCGCTTATGGCGGATCAGTAATCCGCCCTGTTGGAAAAGTTAATTTAACATGCACGTACAAGAATAAAGAAATCACGGAAGTGTTTTACGTTGTCCATTCAAATTCACCACCAATTTTGGGGTTAAGACCAAGCATAGAGTTGGGCCTAATAAAAATACTGATGCAAATAAATAAAAATATTCCCTGTCAAACTCCCGACTATCTGTGTAAAGAATATTCAGATGTGTTTGAAGGTATTGGATGTTTTTCAGAGCCTTACCACATTATTTTAGACAACAGTGTTCAACCGTCCGTAAGTCCACCAAGACGTATACCGTTTGCTATTCAGGAAAAAGTGAAAGACGAACTCGACTACTTAGTGAAAAAGAAAATTATTGAACCTGTATGTGAGTACACTGACTGGGTAAACGCAATTGCAGTTGTTAAAAAGAAAAATGGTAGTGTTCGCCTTTGTTTGGATCCACGTCCTCTTAACAGAGCAATCCAAAGAGAACATTATCAACTACCAGTTATTGACGACATTTTTAGTAAATTATCTGGTGCCAAATACTTTTCGATATTAGACGCACGATCGGGCTATTGGCAAATTCCGCTCGACTCAGTTTCCTCAAAACTTACTACTTTTAACACTATTTTCGGAAAATACAAATTCTTAAGAATGCCATTTGGTCTAAAAATGGCCCAAGACGTTTTTCAACAGAGAATTGAACAAGCCTTGCATGGTTTACCCAAACAAGCTGCCATAATCGACGATATATTGCTATGGGCGGACACGTTAGATGAAGCAATAGATAACTTGAGACAAGTGCTGCAACGTTGCCGGGAACAAGGTATTAAACTTAATCTTGACAAATGCAAATTTTGCTGTCCGAAAGTAGAGTATTTTGGACATGTGATCGGCCAGAATGGCATTCAGCCCAATCCGAAACGTATTGAGGCAATATCAAAAATGAAATCGCCAACATCCCTAAAGGAACTTCAGTGTTTTTTCGGGAATGGTTAACTACTTGCGCAAATTCTCGCCGCAGGTTTCCGAAGAGACTTCTGTGTTAAGGCAATTACTCCAACACAAGCAGTGGTGCTGGGAAACAGAACACGAAACAGCTTTCAACGCTGTAAAGAAACACGTTACTCAAACCGGTAAAGTACTTAAATTTTACGACTCTAATTCGCCATTAAAAATTCAAGTGGATGCATCGCAACATGGTTTGGGCGCTGTCTTGTTACAAGACAATGGTCCTGTCGAGTATGCATCCCGAGCATTAAGCGAAACTGAACAAAAGTACGCACAAATTGAAAAGGAAATGCTAGCAATAGTTTTTGGGTGCGCAAAGTTTCATCAATATATATATGGCCGACATTTTTCAGTTGAATCCGATCACAAACCTTTGGAAATCATCTTCAAGAAACCGATTTCGACAGCCTCTGCTAGACTGCAGCGAATGATGATAAAGATTCAAGATTACGATTTTGCTGTTTCGTTTAAACCTGGAAAAGATATCCCGATTGCAGATGCCCTATCTCGAAACCACCCTCAAAACAGTGACGAATCGGACCAATGTGACAACAATTTGCATGTTAATTTTATAGATTTGCCATCAGATGGGATTCATGATCTCAAAGAAATTCAACGCGCTGTTGAGATGGACCCATGTATGCAAATGCTTAAAAGGTATATTCTTCACGGTTGGCCCACCGCGCGAAATTCATGCACTCCGCAGACACGTGATTTTTGGGGATTTCGAGACGAACTGTCTGTAACAGAAGATGTCCTGTTAAAAGGTGAGAGAATCGTTGTTCCTTCGTCTCTGAGACAACTTGTCACAAAACGCATTCATGGTGGACACATGGGAATTGTAAAGTGTACAGAAAAAGCACGAGATTTGTATTTCTGGCCCGGAATGACAAATTGCATCCGTGATTACATTGCCAAATGTAAAGTTTGCCAATTGTTTCAAAATAAGCACCCAAAAGAACCCTTAGTCAATCATGAAATACCTAGGACGCCATGGGAGCAAGTCGCTATAGACCTATTTCAATGGAATGGAAATGAATATATAGTTGTAGTGGACTATTACAGCAAGTATTTTGAAGTGGTTTTGTTGACAACTACAACTAGTCCAGCTGTAGTTTCTCATTTAAAATCTTTATTTTCAAGGCATGGGATTCCGAAGGTTATCATATCAGACAATGGTCCGCAGTTCAACAGTCAAAACTTTAAAGATTTTTGTACAAATTGGAACATATTACATAAAACATCGAGTCCATTATATCCACAATCAAACGGTTTGGCCGAGAGAACTGTACAAACTGTAAAACGTTTGTTAGATAAAGCCTTCAAGTCTAATGAAGACCCGTATTTAAGTTTTTTGCAGTACAGGAATACGCCGATCGGAAACGAAGGCTCGCCAGCGCAATTGCTGATGGGGAGAAGATTAAGAGAATTGTCACCTATGACATCCAGACATCTTGAGCCAAGGACTGTGCCTGTATCAGTCGCACAACAATATATGCGTGAGAGGCGGAACCAACAGAAGAAGTATTTTGATAGAGGTGCTCGACCACTTCCACCACTTCAAACTGGAGACAAAATCTATCACCGACGTGACATAAATCTAGAACCGGCCACTGTTATCAAAGCCTCTCACAAGCATCGTTCTTACATCATCAAGGATAAAAAAGACGATTTGCTCAGGCGAAATCGACGGTTTCTGTACAAGGCTCGGTTTGAGCCCATTATCCCTCACACAGAAGATGTCGAAAGAAATGATGACGCTCGGAGTGCTTCACTGGAAGGTTCAACATACCACACTCGGTCTGGTCGGACTATACACGCACCGCAGCGATTTAGCGAATAGTGTTACGTATTTTTCGTTTTGTCTATTATTGTTATGTTTGTATTTACAATCTTTCTGAAGAGGGAAGATGTAGTGAATTTGTGACGTATTTATACGCTTGGGTGGTTTTCTACTACGTAGTCTTTCTTGTACCTCTCCACCTTCTTGGAGGTCATTCTAGTTACGCGCGCGTGCTGTGCGGTTGTGCTTTTGGCTCCTGGCAATAAAACACTACAATAAGGACAACCGAAAAATTAAACTTTCATACGAAACGAAACAAACTTTTTTGAACAAATCTTTGCATTTATACGACCCTAACATATCACATGCCATGTTTTTTTAGCCAGAAACAATCTATACCAGCAACTCTTTGTTCGTAGAAAATGTACTTCGTGCATCTCACGACAGCTCAAGTTTTGGTTTACTTTTGCTTGTAGCAGGAACTTGACATGTAATTGTTAAAAAAAAACAAGAACATTTCTTAGAAATACGGATAATAAATTTTTCTAAGACGTTGTCCTTTAAAATAAGGACAAATCTTAGAAATAAAGACGGTATGGCAACCCTGAGTGTATTGCTTTTTTAACAGTTGCCGAATCTTAGTTCAGTAACTGTAAAAGGTTGAAAAGCGTTGCGCAATAGGATTTTAAAAAGTACAAATTCCTCACTAGTTTGTGAAAATAATTATTTTTAAAGGCATTATGATTTTTTTATGACGAACTGCTTTCATTTAGTGAAAAAGCTATGGTGCGTGAAAGTTCAATACCGTGCGAAAAATCTCACACTATATATCAGCCTAAAATACTAGGTACTGGTAACATGGTGGAAACGGTAGCAACTCTATTTTGAAAAGCAACCGACGCTATAAACAAGCAAAAATTATAGCTTTGCAATCTTTGTTAACGATTATTTTTCGCCTTTGCGGTAAATTAAGAAACCTGTTCTAAATTTAAAAACCGAATTCTATATTTAACAATAGAGTAGGTTACTGTGCCAAAGATGTGACTTCAAAACTGTTTTAATTCTGTGTCAAAAATAGAAATGAACGCAAGATGTGCAGAAAACAATATATTTTTAACATACAGTAAGACTTTATGAACAGATTTTAACACGATTTTGTGGGTTTTCTTAAACGGATCTGACCCTAAAGTCAAGTATTGTCGGCGAATTTAACTGACCGGACCGCAATTTTAGTGAGCTTTACGTCAGGACTGTTACGTCAGAAACCAGGCCCGAGGGCTTTAAGTTCTATATATCCGCCGTTTGCCGGAAGAAACTGAATTGGACTTCTAAAAATCTAAAATTACTAGGTTGTTAAATTTTGGCCCTCACATACCTTTAAATAGCAACACAACTTATTTTTACAAACTGGAGCCACTGCAATTCATTTTGGCTCATAAGGCATGTTTGTATGGTTAAGTGTACGAAACCATTAGACGCATTGTGTACATTCGTCATTTTTCACCACAGCCTAAAATTGAAATTTTTTAACACACCATCTACGCAAGTGGGTCCAAAGTGCGTATATTTAGCATCGCTAAAAAATTGGGTGAGCTATTTTCGTGTGTTAAGTCGGTTTTGGTGGCAACAGTCGATTTTGTAATAAATGTGTGTTATGGCAATATGCAAATGCACAATGGATAAAAATTAACCGAAAATGCTTCCTTACTTCATTTCCATATCTCGACCGCCAGTTTATATTGAGGGGAATTACTAAAAGACACGAAGGTTTCCTAAGATTTAGTAAAGGACAAAATAAGCAATTAACGTAAACTGATTTAGCAATAGCACAGGACTGACGAATAGGAACAGGCCAAAACGTTAAAAATCCCACTTTTCAAATATACCAGCGTTTTTATGACAAAGCAAAAATTTAAAAAGTCCGTTGCTATCCGAAACGCACAACATTCAAGTTGCCATGACAACCAAACCCGCATGAAAACATTATTGCGCTACTATGACAAAGTAAAACAAGAATAGCTCACAAGAAAATCGGTCCGTATCTGAACACACACAAACTGGATTGCCATAGCAACGACCTTTTTTTGGGTTGCCATATAAACCGAAACCACACCATCATTTCAGCGTTCACACCAGTGCATATAAAATCGAAAATGTATATGATGCAAAAAAACAATAAAATGAAAAGCCACGCGTGAATCAGCCAGTCACAGCGCAGATCTGAGTTGCTATGACAACCGTAGTGTTTGTTTTTGCAACAACAGGCACGGTGCTTTCCAGGATGAGCAAACAAACAAAAGTAATTTGCTTAACTCTAAAACAAACGCAATTTGCATTGATTTTGCATCGCGTTTTGGCGTTGACCTCTAGGTTACAAACAAAGCTGTTTACGTTTACGGGACTGAAATTAAACTGCAAATTTCTGAAGGTCATTGAGGTAAAATATTCTGATGCTCTTTGTATTGATTTTGTACACAGTGTGTACTTTGTATGATCTACGGTTTATTTGGTTACGCTGTGACAACGTTAAGGTTAAAAATATTAAATACATAAATAGTAATAAACATCAATGTACTGTATTGGCATTTGCTTTGAACCAACCCACCGCGAAATGAACTGCGGCTTTCGGCTCAAATCGACATATTGAAACTCAAGCCATTTCGATGTATCTGATCATCGTATGTTTTTGGGCCCGTTGGTGTACGTGACATACTGAACATAAGTTACTGTGGCCAATACGCCAACACATGGTTAGTAATGTATAGATGGCTACTCATGTATGTTCACGCTTGGTTTCTGTCATATGGGCTTCAACAAAACAAAGACTTTGGTTTACAACTAAAAGGTAATGAACTGATTTTTTGTGGTCCATAAAAACATTTTTTGTGAGGTTCGAACCCACGACGCTATAAAGATACGAATTTAAATCATTTTTTTGCGTATGTATATGGGTCAAGCGCACTGGGTTAATACTGATGGGCCAAGACATAGTTTAACAGGCAAAACATTAATTTAAATTTCTCTTTAGGTCGAAAAACCCTTATTCAACGGGTGGCTCCAAAATACGCAAAATACGGAATCTAGAAATAAAACTTAAAAATGCTGACAGCAAGGGCTATTATACGGCCAGGTTTGTAAACACTATATAATTCAACTTTATTTTCTTACAAGCGTTAACTTGCGGTACTATATGATGTGTTCACAAACCCTCACCCCGACCATAAAAGCCCTAACCGTAAACATTTAAAAAAATTCCGTACGTTTTATAAGTAGATTGCGTATTTTGGAGGAGGCTTTATTCAACGGGCGGCTTTTTTGTACATCCCTGCCCTTTCAATCAACCAAGGACTTGTACGTCAAATGAAAATGTACGTCAAATGCACCACCTGTTGTAGCAGATGTACGCGGTAGGACAATCATAAGTGTGCTTGTTTTAGAGGGCAGCAAAAATGGTTCTGCCAAAATGAGTTGCAACAACTGTAAAGGATTATAGCCATGCTGTTTGTTGTTTTATGGAAGCGCAATGTTTAACTTTAAATGCCCACCATGTTTTGGTTTGAGCTTAAAATACGCTGCCAGAAGCGTCGAAGCTGACATGTGGGTTTATGTGCAATACGACCAAATCTGACACAACATGACTTGCTATTCGAATGATTGTCAGCGTGAAAATTGGGGATAAACATACAATCCAACACTTGCGCGAGAAATGCAAAACAATACCCTAAAATTGAGAAGTAATTTTTTAAATGACAAACAGTTTATTTTGTTTATTAGCATCACATTAGCAATTAAAGCTGTAATCCACTTTTTCCGTAATGCGGTGCATGAAACGTAGGCCTTACTCGATACGGTGTTACGAAGAAGCAGTGTTAACCACAGTCGGAAATGTTAGGTTATGTTTGATATAGAAGGGGCCGTAAATACATTTGGTAACTACATAATTGCAGTTGTCTATAATTCAAACAGTTAGCTTACAACAAAATATTTAGTTATTTTAGCTTTATGTGAGCATCCATTCACCTGGAAGTCTTACCAAAAAGCAGTGTACTACGCATAGGCCTATACGTATTTGAAACTTAGCAGCCATACGCCCGACAGGATGTTGGCTAGTGTTAAGTTACGTTAAGCAACAAAACACCGTCAGTTGCAAACACATTTCCCCTCCTTTACCCACGAATACGATATACCGCATAAAGTTCCACAGGAATTGGTATACTCATTCGCGCAAGCTGTTAACCGTACAACCGATAGGCTATGTCTAAAACTAAAGCACAGCATGAACGGTTTAATTTCTTGAGAGAAAACTGCATTTGGTTGTAGACGGGAATTTTTATAATTATGGTTGTTTAAGAAAAGTACATAAAGTTGCACAAATTGTGAGCCATGTTCGTGCATGCATCTAGCCGTATATACAGCCGGTAGGCTATCTAAAACTATAGACCTGTGTGCCCGGTTTAAAAATCAACAACAAACTACCTTTTGTGCCTTGAAGGGGGCACATTCATACAATTTATACAATTCCCATCATACAATTGTTTAAAAAGGGTGCATACTTTAAGTGTCTGGTAACACCTTTGATAATATAGGTAGCCCCCTGCGAGATACTTGCAACGCTCAACGGAGTGTCTTTTCAAACAATTTTAAAGCAACGTGTTCACTGCAAGTTCATTAACTAAATTGTCAAAAAATTGCAACAAGCCGATTTTTAGAGCAGCAATCAACTGTGTGCAGCAAGATGGCGTTTTTGACGTTTCCGTTTAACACGACTCGGATTGCAGGATAAACTTGTGGTCCAGGGTTCGTCTGACTTGAACCACGAGTTTTACATCAATCTCATAAAAAATATTTTTTTAAAACCGAAGCGCAGCAAATGGCAGAGGTATATTGAAAAATTGGAAATTACAATACCGTGTTAGGGGTCTTTGTAACTGAACCACCAACATAACAAGTTGTAAAAAATATACATCAGATTCTTACTTAATACAAAACTAGCAGTATTGGCAATGTTGGAAAAACAGTCGAGTGTATAGCCATTGGTTTTCAGTTACCAACCAACCCAAATTTACTTGGCCTTTCCTACGCACAGTAGATACGCCCCTGTGGCAACCGTGGTCTTGTCGCCTTATTGACATTGCGTCATTAATAAACTAGAGATATTTACCAAGCCATAAATCTCACTTGGGATAAAACGAATCCAGATCAAATAGTGCTTTAACGGCGATAAAAGAAGTTTTTGATCAACGTTATAGTTAGGTACACAGTTCACAGTTTTGAGATTCTGACAAGAAACGGACAAGCCAAGATATTAGCAAAAAGATAACCTGTCAAAATTAAAAGTGTCCAAACGTTAGGTTTTTACAACCGCATTGACTTATCCGTTTCTTGCCAGAACGTACTAGTCAGTGTGCTGTATAGAGGATTAAGTACACCCGATTTTTTTAAAGCAATCCTGAATTAGAAAAATCAGCATTAAACCACAAAGTCAAATGTTTCGAACCATGTCACCGAAAATACGCACTAAGTTAAAAGAAAAAAAAGACTCCCGAGACAGAAACGAACCAATCCACACGCCTGAAAGTGTCGGTTTCGCTAAAGCAGAAATCCGGGCTTAAGATCAAGCGAGGAGTTTGCTATCATGCAGGTTTAAGCGGAAACTGTGTATGCGGTCCTTTAGGAAGTTGAGAAGAGTTTATCTGTCGATTTAACGGCAATGTGATGCAAAAGCGACGAGACGCCCACACTTTGTGAGGATTTTAAACGCCCTGGAAGAAAAATGGCTGCAAAAAGGAACATGCTAGATTCTTAAACGCTCGGGAAAAGCTAATGTCATCATATGCGATATATTAAGGGCTGAAAAGTGACACCTGTGCATACAAAATTTTACATTTGGACATACAAAACCTCCCAGACTCTGAAAGCAGACAAAACTGTTGTGTTCATATATGGGTCTTTCGTAGGTGATAAAACACCAAAAAACGCATTTATGACATTAAACATACACACTAAATGTAACATGTGCGCGTATTTTGCACGATTTCCACATAATAAATCGCCTAATGTCAGACGATTAGCAATTTCCAATGTCAATTCATACCCATTTTTTTAACTGAAATATAAAACAGTTACAGTCTTAAGAGGAAGAATGTTGTTTTGTTTGAACAAGGATATAGCAACGCTTTACTATGCCTTGTACAAACCCAGTAGGTAATTTAACACTTAATAAAACACATCTAGCAATGCCATTAACGCGAAAGTGAAGGCTAACATGCCAACCACCTAAGCGCATTATGCCAGTTATTTAGCGCCCACTAAAACGCGACAGCAGCAATATAGTCCATATAATACAACGCGAAATCATTTCATAATCATACTCTAAATATGTTGTGTACATTGCTAATTAATTCTTGCCCATGGAACCACGGTATTGCGAAAGTCAAACAACCCGAAAACTATGTTGATCTGCTGTCGCGTCCTTTAGCAGGATATGCTACAGACCGCGTGCAAACAAGCATGCCGCTTCAGACCACGTGCAAAACACGTGTTTCAGCCAAGAGAGCGGCTCCATTCGATTTTAGGCAACGAAATTCGACACAGGTTTTGCGTTTTTTGCACCTGTTGTACGACATGTGCATTATTCTTAAATTTGTTACCACTTGATAAATGTTTCAGATTTGTTGTGTTTTAAATAATTTAAATGGTTTTATCATGTTATTTAGTATATTGTATCACTTTTGTGCACATACTAACGGTATGATTGTTATTAGGAAAACATTCACATCCTCTATTACGAAATAAAGACCAAATGTCTTGACCACGTCTACTTAAAAGTATTCTCCATTGTGGTAAATAATTGTGAAGAAAGCATAATTACTGTGTACATGTACCAGCATTTATGCATCTCAGATCTACGCAGCAACACGTGCGCATTTGAGCGGGAGTAAAGCCACGAGGGGTAAACAATCAGGTTGTACTCGCGCTCCGCTGGTGGCTTAATACATTTAAATTAGCTCGGTCGTTAGATGACGCTATATACCACATGGCCAAATTCGCTTTAGCTTGAGGATGTATTCACTGGAAGTCTTAGTCAAACTTTTGTCATTGCATTTCTTTTCAAACTTTAGATGTGTTTTAGGTTCTGATGCAGTCCAGAAGTAATAATAACCAGGCCAAGAAAAGAAAACCCTAAAACCAATTTTGCCCTAGAATGCCCTTAACATCGGTCCTAAACCATGGGTCGCGAACACTAAATTAGGTCAAGTGTCATGAAAGTTGTACAGCGTTTCAATTACTGGGCAGCGCACTTAGATTGGCGTTCAAAGTTTCTGACTTATTTTCAGAAACTAAGTTGCCATTAGAAGACTGTTTAATAGACCTGCATGGTCCCTAGCATAGCGAAGGAGTAAAAAAAACGATTAAAACGGTGCTCACCAACAAACTGTACAGATTATGCGAGTAGCATGAGTTCCTGTCGCTGTATGTCGGTGTCTTGCTTCAGAGCTCGTTCCAGTCGTTCACGGGCAGCCCGAACTCGGCTCTCCTGTCGCCTGCAAACATGCTACAACTTACAATTTGCAGGGGTACAATGAGTTTTCTAACTAGAATGGTGGCTTTCTGATATACTTCCATTTTATATATTCTATACGATATTTACCAATTTACTATACACATCATTTGATCTACACATATGATTGTTTTTGTAAACAAAAACTAATGGGTCTCCACACGCGTGTTTGTGCGGATTTACGGTAAACTAATGTTGCAGTGATTTTTAAATTCTTAAAACAAATTTTTAGAAAGCATTAACCCAACAATGAAAAATTTTGTTGTATTTTTTTGCACTATTATTGTCGTATAATTACAAAAACATTAAAAAAGAACGAAACAAATACTTTCAATTTAATCTCTTGCTTAACTTTGTTTCGTAAAACGAGTTTTTCATTTAACTTTGTTTCGCAAAACGAGTACCATTGACATGTAGTAACCTTTTAGGATGCACACACCAAACGACTGTTTGACCTTTTGACACCGTTTTCAATAGCACGCCGTCCTTGGTGTTCAACAACACCGTTTGACCTAATTTATACATGCCTTGGGTATTTGATTCAAAAAAAAAACGCTACGTTATGACGAAAGAAAGTTCTGAACTGTGTTAGTAATACCTACTAATTGACCTTAAGTAACCCGTGGTCATGCAGCGGCCAACCTGACAACGAGCATTTAAAAAAACTTTTATCTTGTAAAAAAGTCAAGTTTATTTTTTTATATTTAGTTTGTTTAACAAAGTTTTGCTTGACATTATACAAAACCGAAGCACGCTTATTAGGTTTAAATCGCGTCATAAGTGTGAAACCTTTGCCGAAACTGAAAATGTGAGTGATAACTTAATAAAACGACATAGCATTGCTGTGCAAAACAGCTGATTTCTAATCACCGAAACGACGTCTCGTAAAACGTCTGTCCGACGTCAAGCTGAGCCTTCCCGCTCTGCCCTATTATTCGTAAACGTACTCTCTTGGGACTTCTGCCTACAGTGTCTTTCTTGACCAAACGAGCGTGTGTCGCTGGGTCATTCGGGGTCAAACTTCAGGTGAACCAAGTTCAGATTAATATTAAACATATGTCCAAATTTGAATAAATTTGAAGCACTCTTTCTTTACTAAACGAGCGTTACAAACCAGCGTTAAAAATTTTACGTTTCGGGGGCCTGTGGGTGAACCGCTGGGTAACTTGGGGTCAAACTTCTGGTGGACCAAGTTTGGATTAATTTCTAACATGTGTCCAAACTTCAATAAATTTGAAGCACGCTTTCTTCACTAAACGAGCGTTACAAACCAGCGTTAAAATTTTTACGTTTCGGGGGCCTGTGGGTGAACCGCTGGGTAATTTGGGGTCAAACTTCAGGTGGACCAAGTTTGGATTAATATCTAACATATGTCCAAATTTGAATAAATTTGAAGCACTCTTTCTTGACCAAACGAGCGTTACAAACCAGCGTTAGACAGAAAAAAGAAAAAAAGAAAAAAAGAAAAAAAAAAAAAAAATACGGACAAAAACAATATGTGTCCCCTTCAGGGAAGGGGACCCATAATAAATATTTCTAATAAATATATAGCGTGTTTTTATTCTAACTAAAATTACAAAATCATTAAACACGGACAACTTAAAGGGTTACTGCACTAGAGGTCACTATTGAGCACAGGGAATCTTATCTGCTGGCTTGATGACTTTTATGTTGTGCTTCAGAAAATCCTTTTCCATTTGTGCAAACTCACCACGTTGTGTCAAACTTAAGGTTGTGTTGTTGAATAATTTAATCAAATCAGTGAAAAATCGAAACATTAGACGATTTCGATGTTTTTGTGACAGTACAGGCTGGTGCGATTAAAATTATATTCCGTTTATTTAAATTAACTTAAAATGGTTTAAAACATTGCCTAGTGGCAAATTGTTCTTGCATGCAAGTAGTTTATTCAAAAAAACATCTCTTACAGTATTTTTATGTTAAACGAAATTGCACTCAAATAAAAAACAAATGACAATTGAATAGGAAACAATGGGCGCATAACAATACGAGAAAAATTTGTGGATATAGCGGTTGGTAATTTAATGCATTTCTTTATTTATTTTAAAAAAAATATTAAAATTTTTCGTTTAAAGGCAGGAAAGTGTACAGTAGTTCTGTTATTTGTGCAAAACCTAATTTTGTAGTAGATTCTCCCCATAGATTTGAAATGTATATTTCCCAAAGGAAACAATTTCCTCTATACGTTGACAACAACCCGAATTTATCACTACAGCCAACTTAAGTCGTGAAACATACTTGATATCGTCTTCGGTGACAATAAACGACTTGCAGATTGGTTGTTTGGTGTCCAGCCAGATACAGGGGTCCTTGTTTAAAGCGGTTGAAGGCTGGCCTGTATAAATTGGTAAAATGTTGTCGTGAATAATGCTACAGCAATACCGTTATTGTATACGTTTCATTTAGTTTTGAAGTGTTGTCCTTTCAACATCTTACAAAAAAATCGATTTGGGAGGACAGAAATACTGCATCCACTTTACTGTTACGTCATTTATTCTGACGTCATCATGCGTCAATTTTGCTACGTTCGATACATCTCAATTATTTTTAAGGTGGGGCTTGCAAAAAACATTTCAGTTTGAAAGGGAAAAAAGTACAACGTCTACTTTACTGTTACGTCATATTTTCTGACGTCATCATGCGTAAATTTTGTTGAATTCTGTATTTTTAGGGTAGGGCTTGCAAAATTTTTGGAATAGAAAAACAGCGTTTTCTCTACTGCTACGTCTTATATTAGTGACGTCATCATGCTTTAGTGGCATAAGACATGGTCGACTTTAGGCACACTTATAGATTTTTATCGTTGCATGTACAGTAGTATAATTGGAGGGCAATTTAGACAGTTTTAACCTGTGATAGGAGTCGAACCGGGCTCGTGCAATTGTGAGGCGATCCTGTGGATGATTTCTTCAGATGTTGTGCTTGCTCCCACCGCTGTAACAAACATATGCAAGATCAACACTACTCCCTATGTAATGTAATACAGCGAAATCTCTATCAGTGTATGATCAAAACGATAACTTTAGTAATAGATCAAAACCATCAACAGCATGTCTTAAACTGACGATCACTGTTTGCCTTTTGAACTTTAATACAGTAAAACCGAAAGACTGTAAATCCTTGGTTTAAATTTGTAGAAAGGCGATTTTGGGCTCCGTTTCAACAATTCTCATGAATACTCGTTGTTCTTTGCTGTCGTGCATGGTGATCCAATGTCCAAGTGAATGATCAAAACGATAACTTTAGTAATAGATCAAAACCATCAACAGCATGTCTTAAACTGACGATCACTGTTTGCCTTTTGAACTTTAATACAGTAAAACCGAAAGACTGTAAATCCTTGGTTTAAATTACCAAGGATTTACAGTCTTTCGGTTTTACTGTATCTATCAGTGTAGTAACGAACGATTAAGCGCAATTGTTCTTTTAGTTTGCAGAACGCTAGAATCCGGAAATAGGAAACGCTGGCACCATCACAAGTAATGAACTGTTAGGTTCGGTGTGTACATGTATTTGTTAACTTTGCGAGGCGATTTGTAAAGATGAACGAAATATATACAAATTTTGTAGGGGTTTGCACTTCAACTTAAAGGGGTATGTAGCAAAAGTTTGTTTGATAATGTTTAGTTTTGTAGTGTTTCGTTATAAGGACACTATGGTGTTCAAGGGAATAAATTATTGTAAACAGTCTGTGATTAATCAATTATACAGCAGACCAGGTCAAACATTGGTTCAATTTTGCCCGAAACCGAAACCAACGCATTTTTATTTGCTTGTGTTTCCTATTTATTTGTGTTTCGATAAGGCTGCTGCAGCAAAGATACTGTTCTTACAATGTATAAGCACTTCCTCTTTGGCGGAGAAATTGGTAACTATTTATCTTTGGCAAGAAATACTGCCCTAATATCAACAAGACTTTAGAAGGTTATTAACGGGTAGTAGGTGCGAAGAACGACTTCCCTGTAAATCAGCGGTTCCCAAACTGGGGTCCGCGGTCCTTAAGGGGTCCGTGAGGCAATTTTGGGGGGACCGCGAAGCGGGTAAAGTAATTCTATAATCTTATTTAGCGTCAGTTTGTGCCACTGAATAAGTTTAAATCAAGAGAATTGAGAAATCGACTGTCTCCATTGCTAAACAATAGCCTTTATTGAATGGACAACTATGAAAAATGCAATTGTTCGCGCACAATCGTGCTGCTTTTTATGTTGTCTGTAATGTCACAAGCTGTCTTTAGATTTTAGATCATTATTATGCGCAATTTTGCATAACTAGCGTATATCCTGCAATCAACTTTCGTTTTTCTGAAATACACATTCCAGCTTAAGGACCGCGAGCCCTCGAAATAATGGCAAAGGGACCGTTTTGACAAAATAATGAAAAAGTTTGGGAACCACTGCTGTAAATGAATGAAAGAAAGAAGACACGAGCAACAACTGGTTCGGATTTGTTTACTGTTAGGACGTCGGATTCACTATTAAAAATGTACACAGTACCGAAAAAAATCTATACAAATAAAAGCGTGATTTTTAGATGTCTAAATGCGTTTTGCAGGATTTCCAAAATCAATGGACCAAGGTTCACAAACCCCACACAACCAACATCACCTAAAGAGTCGTTTATGGGGTCGTGCAAAGACTTTAACCTCGATGTTTGACGGGGTTTTTAATAAACAGCTATAACATTGCGTAGGTTCAATACAAAACCAAAATCAGAACCAATTCATGTGCATACGAGATACGACCATGTAAAGAGTTGACGCAAAATAGAAGAAACCAGTCACTCATAAGCAGATACTAAATGCGGCATTAAACACTTTAAACAGCCGCTTCTAAGCCTTTCTTAAATTGTCAAAGCGTGATATTTTCACAAATATTATGTATTGACTTGTCCGTGTTAAATTAGTTCTTGTTCAATTTACAACGTATATCGCGATACAAACTTATGCACCTTAACTTTAGCACTATACCTTTAAGCAGAGCGTTTGGAAAAGGTAATAACTAGGGCAAGTTTTTGCAACTTTTGCAACTTTTTTTTTACAGCTTCCGGCAGCTTCCTAAATACTCAGAATTTATGTAGTATGATGTTATAAGCTGTTTGTAGGAATTTTATGTTGCAACTTTTTTCTATTTTTCGTGCAACTTTTTACTGCAACTTTTATCAAGTATTGCGCAAAATGTAAAGAAGTGATTTACAAAACACGCTATAAAACTATTTCTAGTATGGTTCTATTCTCTTTGATTTGCATAACAAAGAGCTGTGTGATGGATTAGCTGCATCTCAATGTTATCTATGACGCAACAGTTGGCTTGCAAGCTAGAAGTTCAACAACCCCAGCCAAGCATAAAGCGTTATATAAAAGTGCATTCGTTATTTTGCAAGTAAGAAGCGATAACCTTGATATCTGTTAAGATGACAGTCTAAGGCAGGGATTGTCCAACCTGCGGCCTACTAGTCATTTTAACTCCAAGAAGTATGCATAAATGCAACTTGTGCATAAATGCAACTTTTTACTGCAACTTTTGTTGATTTTAAGTGCAACTTTTTCACGTTTTTAGTGCAACAAAAACTTGCCCTAGTAATAACGCATTTTAGCTGTTACATAAATTGAAGTAACACAGGTAAACAACGGCATAAAAATGCTTTGCAGACAGATTTGTACTGTTAACTATAAATTTGTCCCCAGCTGAATTTAATAGTTGTTTTTAATTTTTATTTATAATTGACACATGGCCAAATATGTCCATGTGAAAAGTGGCAATTGTGAACAGATGACGCAAACACCCACAAACCGCGTAGTTACAGGCGATTACACAACCTTGTTGCAACAATTGTGAGAGTGACAAGACAACTTGTTTTTCGCGTTACGTCAATCGTAGATGACCTATGACGTCATAAGCAACAATCGCGGTCGCGCGGAGTGAGAAAATTACTACCAAAGTAAACAAACGTGCACTGGTTGCGAAACAAGTCCACCGTTAACAATCGAGTCCACGGTCAGCCATCTTGTATTTCTAACATTTACAGTTGCATTATAAACTATAGCAGTGGTTCTTTGTTTTTTGTGCGACGCCCTTGGTATATTAGGCAACGCGCCAGGAATAAAACAATACCAAGTTTGATTTACTAGTCTAACTCTAAACAAATGTTGCTGTTATTTTCTTTCTCCAAAAAACGCTTACAGGGCGACCCTCATTTTTGAAGCAAAACGCTGGTTATTGACATTTTAAGGTTTATTTGCATTTGCTACGGTATGTCACAGCTTGGGATATTTTTTTTGTTATTAATAAAAATCTTTGTCAAATGCACGACGCATGAGTGTGGATGCCAACATTTAAACATCTCATGGCATGTTTACCTACTTGACTCACTATACAACGCACCCATTTAATGTACATTACTTGTTGTTCTGTACAGTTGTTTCGCAATCAAAGAGAAAGGGGACAACAGCTCGTGTTATTTTGCGAAAGTCTAGGTTGGGTTCCAATCATGTGACCATATAGATGGTAAAATGGCCAAATTTGGCTTCATCAACACCCTTACTGCGCACACGCCTTAGCGAAGCATTTAGGCAAATAAAGCCATCGCTCTTACATTTATCGTGACGTTGTGGTGTTTTACAGCCAGTGAAAATGTTACCTTGTATTGTGGAAGGTAGATCGATGGTCTCAATCACTTTTTCTGCAATATCCACCGGTTTTATCGCACTCAGGCGTTTTTCACGAAAGAGCTGCAAACAAATGACAACATAGGTTATGATTTTGAACATTGGACAGTGGTACTTGTTTTTCAACGTCAGGAAAATACATGTATGGGCAAAGGTGAAGAAAAGTAAAAAAAAAAACGCGCACATTAAAAGCATGTGATGTTAAAACGTGCAGGTATTCATGTTGTTTTTCTCAGATGCGCAGGCGTTTTAGGAAAAACATGCACAATACTGTACATGTGGCATTATGCTCATTTCAATTACCCTGTCAAAAATACCTAAAACGCACTAAAACGGCCCACGCACCCTTGTAGGTGCTAAAGTGTTGCACCACGGTCGTGTACAGGTGCGATGTTACAAAACACATGACGGAGCCGCAAACAGAATTGACCTGGTTTAACCCGCGGTCTCAGTGACGCAAGCACGAAGCTCATTAACTCAGGACCAACACAAAACGCCCCAGTATAGGTAAACAGCAGCGGTTTATTTTGTTGTATGTCTATATGCAACATTCGGGATTTGGCTTCAATAAAAATGTTTTTGACACTTCATTCAACAAATCAATGGTTCATGCTACCTTAACACAAAATGTGTGGATTTTATTTTATACAGAACATCAAAATGGGTTGAAAAATGCCTTTAACACTGCCCATACACATAACGAATGTGAAAAGATGTAATATGTATGTGGATTTATTAGACAACTGTGTCGGTAATATCTTGTCCATGTGTTGGTAATAGCAGTGTTAGCTTGTCAAAAAGACTGTAGACATTTATAAATGGCACATAGAACGTGCAGCTGATTTTAAGATAACAAATCTGACCTACAAGTACATGAACTCTGCAAGATATTAAGACTGATTAACAGGAAAACATATGTGGTATGCAGCACAACATGCACGATATACAAGTGGGTGAAATTGAAATGTATGGTTATTTCAATGTGATGTAATATATTTTGGTATGGGCAATTGCCTTTGAGGTTTAAGGGACTCAAACTGAAATATTTTATTTCTGTATTGAATTAGAAACAGACCTACTTAACATAATTGCATTTGCCACATATTAGTTCTGCAGCAACTACAATTACTTTTGGCTAGTATTTGTTGGTCTGGTATCCCTTTGTATATGTTGGCATGGTAATGTATACATATACACACAACATTTGAACCAAGAGATTCAAACCTAAAAACATTACCATAGGACAAGAATAAACATACACAAACATATACACTTTAATAATTGTGAAACCCAACCTGTTGTGGGGGCCTTCCAGTGCTTCGAGCTGGGTCGGACTTCACCTTGTTTGCCTTGTGGTTTGTTTTCTTTGTGACAGGCTGCTTAAAAATGGTTGCAGTTTGGCGATTTGGAATAGATGTGTCCAAGTCAACTTTTCCATTCTAAGTAATGATTGCAGAAGTCAAATTAATGTTTAAAATGCAACAACTTACAAACAAAGTGTTTGCAGTTAAACATGACATAAATCAAAACTATTAAAAAAAAAAAGAAAAATAAATTGCCCAAAAACATTCTACAGCTTAGTTTGTCTGCCATAAAAAATACAAGGTGCACTGAAAGCATTAGTTGTTTTTTCACAAGCATAAGACTTTAAATTCCAAACCTTTTCCAGTGCACTTCTGGGTCTTTTTAGAGCCTTGGACTTGTCAGACAATATTTTTCCACTTCGGTAATCAAAAAATGTAAGGTCCACAGATGATCCAAGATAACGAATTAATTCTGGTTTGCTTCGAATTTTTTTCCCAATCGGACTAAATAAATAGATATCAATAAAAGCATTAGAAATTTATTGTTTAAATATAGACAAGCTTAACCTAAATTGGCACTAAAAACTTTAATCAATAAACAAAAATAACTGATTCCTAAACACTTACTGCATAAGTTTGTTTTTACCATATTGTACAGATAGAACAAGGCAATAAACCTGATTCATTACCTGATGTAATAAACATCACTTTTTCCTCTTGAAAGTCCATTTTGCCTCACACTTTCTTCTCTCATCCAGCCATTAGGGAGGCCTGGTGCTGGCATTCGCTTTCGCAAGCTATTCGAAGAATCCATGGATAACTCTTCACTTGTTTAATTGGTTTGAAAAGCAGTTTAATCGAAATGATGTATTTCAAGCAACTGAAACACAACATTGGGAAGTATATTATTTATTGTGTTATCAACGGAATTGCACATATCATATAGATTTGCAAATACAAATCTCCAAACTTGAAACATAAACATTTTGAAATGTCAATGTTAAAAAAAACTGATGTATATATATTTTGCTGAAAAACAATTCTAAAAACTCATTTGACTGTTAGATTGATATAATAGCTCACAACAAGAAAGCAGCGGGCAATGCACACTTTTGTATGTTTGCCTATTTATATCTAAATGCTTTTGCAAAATCTGACGGAGCAAACAAACAACAAAAACCACAATTACAAACTCAAGGAAACGGCGCGAAAACAGGAAAAAATTTCAGACTTCTCTCTTCAGAAATTGCGTTCCACACCGACGAACAATTAATCCGGAGCTGTACAACATGTTTACAGCTTCTGTTATGCGCCACTCAGTGGTAAGATGGATAAATTGGAAACGTTTGGTATTTAAATGTGTTTATTGAACGGTTTTGCATGTCTCACAATCTTAAACGCCGTTATCAGCTGCAAACTTTACAAATTTAAAAATGCTTGTTTCTAAAGACGTGTACTTTAGTGCAGGGTCGACTATTTTTTTCTCAATACCGACGTTTTTCTAAAGGTTTTAAACAATTTGTAGTTCAACTGGTGTGGTGCTAAACAAAATATTAGCCAAGAACCAGGCATTGTTTTGCGGACCGAACCTAGTAATGTTTTGCAAGTTAATTACTGCTCATCTCTTCCACAGTGCTAATTTTATCCTGAGAAATTGTTTTTCCAGAATAACTTGCTTTCGGAAAGTGGGTGATAGCATATTTCGAAACCATTTAAATTACACTCTCGTCTCCAACATAATGCTTGCACAAAATCATGCTGCACATGTTGGTCATTTGTTGATCACGTTGCGAAGTCTCCCTTTGGTCTGAAATGGACAAACTATTAAAATAGTCAAGAGTCCATTAGACGGGTATGTTTAAATTATTGCTTTCTTGCAATAGACCAATTTCAACTGCCACATTCCAAACTGTAGTTAGCAACCTATTCCTTCCTAAATTTGACTTATTTGCATGATGTGATAAACTATCAGATTTGTTGCTCCTAAAAAGTACACTATTCTTCAGCCACTGACTGTGTTGATTCAGGCTTATGTGTGAAATTCAGTTACCAATATGCTTAATTCTATTATTGCAAAACCAATGGATGGACTACAGGATACACTTGAAATTACATTTCTCATTCTTATGTCAAATAATTTATGAATGAAAACCATTTAAACCTTAAACTTAAATGCAGTTTTTAACTTCTGAACATTTTTGTTTATATTTGTGTAAATACACAACGTGTTATTTGGTTGTGGATAATACCCATTGTTGGCAAAAATTACAATTGCAAGCATGTAATACACAATTTTCACATCCAACCAAAGCACAATTGAATAAAGAAATGGTGTTGTAGAAACACAAGCACATTGCTTAGGACAGTTTGTACAGCATTTCAAATGCAGCATATGATTGTTCACTGGACTGCCATTACTCTCCTTATTCTTGGAATTTTCCTAAAATGTCTGTGTCGCGGAATAAGAAGTAATCCTCATTTTCCAGTGTAACAGTTGTGCCACCATATTCAGGCAAAAGTACTTTGTCACCTGCCGCAACATTTAACGGGCGGACCTTTCCATCTTTGTCTGCCAAACCAGGCCCAGTGGCTACAACGGTAGCTTTTAAAACTTTACCACTGCTTTTCTCAGGGATGACAATTCCACCTTTCGTTCTTAGTTCTGGAGCAAATCTTTGCACAAGCACTCGGTCGAAAAGAGGCATAAACTTCTTGAAAGCTTGAGATGCCATTATAATATAAAACAGCTGTAACACTTTGGTGGCAAGGAAAGAATGTTGCTACTTCTAGAAAATAAAATACACAAATAATAAAACAAAGACAAAAAAAGTTGCACACACTTTTAAAATCATTTGTAAACATTGCTGAAGCTATACTTTCATAAACTACAAATGTTCATTGTCAGAAAATTATTGGTTTGTATATAGTCGCTGCATATTTACCACAGCAGAATTGCAGCAGCCAACAACATACAAGAATACACCAATTGACACCACCAATTTCAAACCCCATTCCTTTATTCTGACTTTTTTATAAAAAATACACATGTTATCTTTTCTGCCTCTGTTTTTTAGGAATCTTAGTTTTTCATAATATCACTTAAACAAAATTTTCCAAACAATTTTGCAGTTTGCTTTCCGTCACATACGCAAAATAAAAAGACAGAAGAAGCAGTTTCTTCTTGCCGCTGACGAAACACCAAGAAACTGCAAATCAAAAACGCACGTGCGACCTTCTCCAACAAGCGGCATGTACGCAGTCTATGAAAATTAGCCAACCATTGATTTGTGCGACGGTCAAAAAACAACACAAAAATCTGCTGTCTGTTGTTCATTTTATCAACAAATATTAAAATATTGCAACAGGATTAATATATTGTACTACAGTACTGCTATAGTTCTAATAAAGTTTATTATTGTTGTTGTTTCTATCAAATTAAGAAGTGAAGCATATTCTTCTAAAACGCATTATTTTACAGCAGTTAGAAAGTTCCCGAAATTTTCGACAAATTTACGGATCGTAAATATAAAATAGGTCAATATATTTTTTATTCGGTCAAAATAATTTGTTATCTAAAACACTGTTGCATTCCAAGATTATTTTCAAAAAATGCAAACTTATATATTGTTTGGTTTTGAATATGACAATGAGGTACCGGTAACTTCTATTGCAACCAGCAAAATTTTACTAATTTGCTACAATCGTATATTACTGGAGTTGATTCTTTCGAGCGTAAAATTACTAATTTAAATTATGTCGTTACCGTATTTGAGTTCAAATTGAACCTTTTGTAAAATCGATTTTTTTGATCTCGCAAAAGACGTGGGGAATTTCCCTAGTATATTGATGATGTTTGCTGCCTTGTGGCCAGAATTTATTTATCAATAGTGAAAATGTTGTATTGTTGTTGGTTACCCTGTAGTATTGCTATTTAGATTATTTCACTAAAAATGTTAACTCGACAAGTTTGTCGGTGTATGCGCAAACCACCCAAAGCCTTTGTAGAATGGTGTCGATTCGCGTCGGCGGCAAATGAAAATACAGACGAAGAATTCACACACTTTGGATACGAAACTATTCGGAAGAATGAAAAGACGCAAAAAGGTATTGCACTTTGTTATGTTGTAACTTATGCCGAGGTTTCATATTGCTGAATAGTCTTGAACTTATGGTAGATAAAACTGAAAGTAAATTTTAGACTGGTCAATGTTTGCACTAAAACGTCTGGTTGATATTTCTACTTGACAGTGAATGAAGTTTTCCATAAAGTAGCTTCAAAGTATGATTTGATGAATGATGTAATGAGTGCTGGAATTCACCGACTATGGAAAGACAAATTTGTAGGAGTTCTAAATCCTAACCAAAACACAATTTTACTGGATGCTGCTGGCGGAACAGGCAAATATAAATTTTAAAAAACAATCAAATTTATGATTTAAAAAAATGTGATTCGATACCAAACGCGAACTTAAACTTTTAATGGACTTTAAAAGTGCAAAACAAGAAGCTTAAATGCATAAATAATTTAGTCATTCTCTGTTCATTACTTATTAATGATTTAGTTCAGAAAGCAGCCCTACAATTAAAGTTCAAATGCAATAATGATATCAAGCATACTTATAAGTATACTTAGCTAATTTCATTATTTATGTTTCTATTCATCATAATATTTTATCGCTGATATAGATTGTAGCAATTTGCATGAATTCATAATTTCTTATTGCATGTTTAGGTGATATTGCTTTTCGGACACTGAATTATGTCAAGACCAAAAGTTCAGTAGAACCTGAAGTAACCGTTTGTGATCTAAACTCTGACATGCTTGATGTTGGAAAGGAAAGAGCAAAAAAACAAAATCTGGATTTAAAGTGGGTTTGTGGAAGTGCTGATGATCTGCCTTTTCCAGATGAGTCATTTACTGCATACACAATATCATTTGGGATCCGAAATTGCACAGATATTAATAAGGTGATGACCACATTCAGAAGGCTTTTTAATATAAACTAATTTCATGGACTTTTTACAGAAGCTGGTTATAACCAGCATATATGCTTTGTTATCAATGTTTAACCCAGTGGTTCCTAATCTTGATCAGTGAATTCCTAACTTAACAAATCAAATCATTATCATTCCTGCTTGATATACTACAGACGCTAAAACACTCAAAGATTATTTAAAATTCAGCCTTTTTAAAACTTCACAGATATTCCCAGTGACTATTTTAAAACCACATGTACAAATTAAATTATATTCCTCCCCAGTTGGGAATTGCTGGTTTAACCTTTTTTTATAGCATGTGTGTAAACATGCAGACATTTTTTAGGTTTTGGAAGAAGCCTACAGAGTGTTAAAACCTGGGGGAAGATTTCTCTGTCTAGAATTTAGCCATGTTCCAAACTCAATGCTAAGAAGGTAGACCGACAAAAACAAAAAGCATTCACATTTTTAGCTCTCTATCAATTTCTAATGTGTTTAGTGTTTATGATGCCTACTCCTTTCAAGTCATACCAGTCATGGGAGAAGTGATAGCAGCAGACTGGAAAGCATATCAATACCTGGCCGAAAGTATCAGAAAATTTCCCAAACAGAAGGACTTTGCTGATATGATAGAAAGTGTGGGTTTTAAGGAAGTCACTTTTGAGAACCTGACATTTGGAGTTTGTGCAATTCATTCTGGATTTAAAATTTAAACCGTTATTCATGGAAATAAAGTGTTTTTGCTTTCTGCCTAATACCGGACTGAAAAACTTTTTATGGGGGAATTTTTCTGGTGTGTCATGGTTTCTGTAGTACAAGGGATTTTTAGTTTTGTAGTTTTATTTTGTAACAAAGCACCATGAACGCATTGTAACTTTGTGTAAATGGAAAAATAATGAAACAGGTCGGTCTCTTTGCCAAATAGTGCAAAAATGCTGCTCAGCTTTATGTAATTGTGTTCAAGAAATGCAAGCACCTTTCAGAAAAACGCAAAACCACTGGAACAGTCAACAAAGGCAAAACAACATACCTTACATGCGGCACATTGAAGCAACAGAAAAAAACAGTTGTACATGTAAAAAAGAATGCAGCATTTAAAGAACACTTGTAGCTAAGTCCAGCACATAGCTCTGGAAATTTATCCAGATTTGAAGAGCAAAATTGCTACTTGTCCCAAATAAAAGTAGATGAAATGCTTGGTTTCGTGGGTGACATAGCTTCCAAAATTTCTGCCAACAATGCAATGCCAGGTGGGGTTGTATTTTTTGTCAAACTCCTTTTTGATGTAAGCAGCAATGTCCTTTTCAATGTTGTATTTCTCCAGGGCCTAAAAACAAGTTTTCACATGTTATTTTTGATTGTAATATGCACTTTAGTCAAAAGCACAACAGCTTAGCACAAAGTAAAATTAAGTTTGAGAAAACATATATAATTTAAATATTTTTTATCTGGTATTTAATGTACAAACAGAGTACATACTTGTGTAGCACAATCTACGGCATCCTGTTGCATGTCCTCAGACATATCAGCATTTTTGATGACAGCTTTTCTTTCCGACATTTTGCAGCTTGATTATATCTAAAACATGAAATAAAAAAACACTTTAAGATTTTTAATTAAGATGTATTTAACAACACCAGTCCTTTTTTATAAATAGAAAAACGTAGCGTAGGTAACTTATATACCAAATAAAAGTAACAGTTTAAGATTATGTATATGTTTCGCTCTATCTGGGCCCTTAGCATGCTCGTAATGCAGGCAAATCAAAATTGCTCCAATTATATATTTGCATTTTACTTGTATTGCCTTGGGCAAAGTTACGCTAAAAAACACCTGAAAATGCAGTTTAAAACATGCTACTTTTCCTTACAGAACACTAACAAACGGTTAAAACTTAGGCTGTAAAGGGTTACCTCAACGACGAGTAGATCAAAGGGCAACTTTACGCTGGCTGACCTCTTCGGGATACAATCAGATGTGACTTAACTGCCGCACTCGCGCTGGGATTAGAAGGTAACGAACGTTCTTCCGAAGAATACCCAGGCGGCATAAAGCGTTGCCAACAGATACAAAACGCTGATTGGTCGGCTTGATGTAAATATTTGAGCCGGCGGCACTCTCATTGGCTGATTGGTGCGTTTTTATGTTAACCTCGAAGCAGCCGTATTTTCCGACGATATTGTACAACCAGCGTGTAGGAAGACGTAAATCAATTGTATCGTGGGTTGCCATGCGTGATTTTGCTCTGTTGAGACTTGTGCCTTGACCAAATATTGCCGGACCACGATGAAAGTTTTGTTGCGAAGGGCGAGGTTTCATTGATGACGTTTTGGGGATTCGTGCTTATCAAAAAGAGCACTTTTAAGTTTAAACATACATATGGAAAAAATGTTTTTGTCTGAAAAGTAGCCTTACTGCATCGTAGACTAGGTTACATATATTATTCATTCTCCATCAATCAATACACTATCTCTGTGAAAGTTTCGCACATGAGGAATGTCCCAAATGTTTGTTATGGCAACGTATACTTTCAGATTTTCGCTTCATCCGTGATCTTGGTTTTATTGACACATGGCACTGTTAAGCTTGGCCTAAGTATCAGTGGACAAAAATGCTGATTGTCTACATGGAACTATTTGTCATGCTTACGGGTTTAATTATAGCGCTGGACAAGTTCATTCGTTGTGTGGTTGACCTTTCCATTTGCGTAGGTAACATTTTTGGGCAGATTCGATGCTTTAAATAACAGCTGGAGCATAACGGCTAGAGATAACTTGTTCAATGGTGTGTATCGGCGCAATTGTTTGTGTGGTTCTACTGTTCCTCTGGCAAACCTCTTTTTTATGAAACACCAAATATACGTTTTGTTTTGTGAATATTTTCACAAATAGAAATGTATTTTACATACGAAGTAGCCTAGGGTAGGCTTCATTGTGACATTTTCATTTCAAAACATCAACTAGCCGTGATACGATATCTTACTTAATAACTATTCATGTTGCCTGAATAATCTAGCTGTAGGCTAATTGTGTAATGCAAGCGCAAGATAGAGCGTACTCCATTCAATCATGATCCAATTATGATTTAATCCCGTTGCCCAGCAACGCGAGCACTCAAGCTTCGATAAGTAGTTTACGTATTTGTTTAAACTTAAAAGAACGCAACATTTCAGAAGCGAAATCGTTATTTCAAACTTGGTCTGCGCGTTGGTGGTCAACGTGTTAGTGTACCCGTAGGCAACTACATTTGCCATTATTGTCGTATTGAAAAGGTTGCGTAGGTCGAAATACAGCTTAAACCAACAACCCAATACCGAACGAACATGCCATTGCGCTTGTGGGTCGCACATAGACGTTTCCCTGAAGGCTAATTTGCCCGCATCTGGTTGGTGTTGTGGTCTAATTGAAGGGTTACAACAAGAAAATATGTGCTATAATGACATTAGCCTACGGTGTAAAAACGCAATTTGATCAGTTAACGATTGGCTTTTTCGTGTTGATGATCAAGTCATACATCTGAAATACGTTTGGATAACCACAGTTGGAACAGAAAAAAAAATGATTACATACCCCTTCAGACAGAACTAGCCTACATGCGAGTAGGCATATAACATTTTGCTTGTTGAAAATTTTCGGCAAATTTTTGGGTAAAACAAAGGATATTATTGAGTAAAGCCTCCGATTTGTTCTCCATGTTACTTTATTCGTGTTAGAAGAATAAAACGTCCAAACTGATAAGTTCTGATATCCCTGTGGCCAAAGCAAACTTTTCGCTTCCTTGAAAAATAAAAGATTTAATTCATAAAATATTAGATGTATGATCATGCGTGACGTACTTAATAGACCGTGACAACGTCAAAAAACGGGAACGTGTGGAAAATCTACTGACACCATACCTCACGGCAGACCCACATTTAGCTAATTTTCGACAGGTGGCGGAAATTCCATTAAGCTACGGGAGGAGGGGCGCGAAAGACGAGACAATTATGTTCCTGACAAAGTATTCTAGTTTGTTTATCAACCATCAAGATCCGATTTTAAAGCCTACAAAAACACACACAAAAAAAAACGGCAGCAGAACTTTTTCCTATACTTTTCTATTGTAAACGCTGAAATCTTACTGGGCGCGTTCAAGCGAAACCAATCTTAACACTTGCAGAGAACATTTTTGTTTTTAAAACACAAACAAGGTCTAATATGTATCAGATTAAAATGCCTAAAATCAAATTAATTAACTCAAACTTTCATGCAAAAATTTTGTTCGATCCGTTACTTATAGGCAAAGACATCGCCCGATTTATTTCGTCGCTAAGCGGGCTGTGTGCAGTCTCTGCTTCGTAGTCTCTGGTCTAACTTGTTCTGCCGCCATTACAATCTTGTACTTTGTCACAAGACTAACAACACTAAAGCAGGTGTTTAGTTGCCTTCACTTCAAGATTAGGGTTCCCAGACGTCCGACATTTCTCGGGCATATCCGGTATTTTGACGTAAATCTGTTTTCAGAAATTTTTTTTAAAACGGTCTTAAATTTGACGTCTTGCAGCCTAACCTGCAGCAGTTTTCACAATTCTTTTTCTGGGGGACTTAAAAGCTTACGTTTTACATGTTGTCGGTGCTGTTTATAAAGCATGATGCTGCCTACATTGATATACAAAACAACTTATCAACATGAATTAAAGGCTATTTAGTGTTTTTTGCTTCTAAAAAGCTAACAATACTCGGTTAAAAGGACCAGATCCTGTAAAATTTTCTGTTTTGAAAAATACTGCACTTTTTGTCTCTGTAATAGTGATGCTATTTGCCAAGAATGGTACTGTCTGGGTTAGTTACTAACATGTAACAACATACGATAGATAACGCATGTTTGGTGTCGCCTAAGATATTTATTAAAACCGTCCAGAATTTTGCTCACGCAGATGTGATAACCGTATTCAAGACAGTCTCACAGATGAGCAGAGTGCAAGACAATGTAAAGTCTGTCCAGCAACACCATTTAGGCCTATTGCAAAGTCAGGACATATCTGTTTTCGGAGCTTACAGTCCAACGTTTCTCAACAGACCTGTAACGTCCCGTGAGCGCGCCCCGGTTACAGCGCGGAACGTCACACGAGGGGGGATTGAAACGCGATTCCTAAAGGTCTCCAACACGCAGTCCACACAGATAGGGTGTTTTGTAGATCTTATATTCAAACACTTTCAATGAAGAATGAACAGGACGGTGGGAGGCGATAGAAACGATGGAAAACGAATGGGAAACGGATAGGAAGCGGTTTCAACTGTTATGGGAACCGGAAGACAACAAATAACATGGGCGATCCCAGAAATCACTGTCACACACCAAGCTATGTAGAGCAACAGTGTAGAAAGTCACGCTTCACGTGAATATCGTACAAAAACGCAATAATCGTCAATAAACAGCTTTTCTACAAAAACCGACGCAGCACCGTGCTCCACGGAAGTCAGCAACGAAAAGAACTAAACCACGTTGCGTTATCACACAAAACTGGCAGTCCATTGTTACGTCACACAACGCAATAGATTACAACACAAGTTGTACTGAGGAAATGCGGGAATCTATAGAAATCGGCAATTACTGGCAAATAAGATGTAACAAGACCCTCATGCTTTATTTAGATCGCTTGCTAGATGGAGCCACAGAGTTGTTACGTTTCATCCTTAACAATATAGGGCCTGGTATAACATTTACAAAGGATGTCTTATTTTAACCATATCGCACTGTCACAAGTTACGATGACTGACCAAGTTGTAAAGATAGCAGAAATTGAAAATGGAAAAGTTGTTGTCAAATGGGACCGATTGAAAGAAATCTTTAATCGGAGTGATTTGGAAAAATTACCAGTTCTTATCTATTCCATTTCTGGAAAAGCTCGTGGTGGCAAATCGTTTTTGCTAAATATTATATGGAGATTTTTGAACAGCAAGTACTCTCAAGTTAACCAGGTTGGTTTTAAAATCCATGTTTTGCAATTAGGTTTGCTTCGTGTTAAAAAATACTTTAACTGACTTAAAAATGTTAATAAAATGTTGCTTGTAAATGCATGAAGCTTGTTTTGCTTTACTGCGAAACTGCTGCACTTAGCATGTACCAAGCTTAGCAAATATTTTTGTGCGCTTTTTCGTTTTCTTTGTTAACGCCATGTAATTATTTCAAACTTCAGAAAATTTAAAGTTGAAAATTTTTCGTTTTTGCACCTTATAGTTATTGTAGTTATCCACGCATAGGACGCAGCCAGTTTGTTTGGAGGCTTTTTTGTGCCGTTAAGTAGAAACGTGGTGTTGATGCTGATATGTGGTGGGTTGCAATGTGCCCTTTTAACATTAATGTTTTTTTGTATTGGTTTTTGCGAGCTTTCACATAATTCGGATAAACAGTTTTGGTATAGCGAGTTGGCATGGTGGTTTCGTTTGCAAGGTTAATAATTAACAGCACCGCCAAAAATTGCCAGGCCCAATTCCAATAATTTAGGGTTAATTCCAATGCCCCGATTTCATTACAAATCTTCCTTTTTTCAGGAGCCCACTGACGATATTCCAAATATATTCTCTTCTGCGCATCAAGTTGAGCCAGCTACAGTTGGGATTGATATTATGAAAGAACCATTTATAATCTGCACTGCGCGTGCGGATGTAAGTTACCATTGGGACGCGTGTCTCTTTATAGAAACAACTATTAGGAAACATTTAAAATAGCAAAGTATTTTAACATTACAATAACTATACAGTAATCTAAAATGTATACTTTCACTGCAGTATATCAATATCTTTAAACCATTACACCGACAGTAAATTAAATAACATTTTTTTTGTTTATTCCTACGCGCCTTTTGTCCGTTCATTTTTATCAGTGTTTCCGCCATTGGTTTTTACAACGCTTCTGCCGTTCTTATCTACCTTCTTTTGCCCCGCGCCACAGATTGAGCGTTTTTCCCTTTTTTTCCTTTTCTTTCCATCTTTACTAGTGCGTGTTTGGCCGCGCCATCTGCAGGTCCCAGTTCTACCTTACTGTCAGCAGTTTTTAATATGTTTGTTTGTGCTTTATAGTTAAACTTGCATACCATTTTTTAGCGCTGTTTTGTTTTTAGATACTGACGATGCCTATTACTTAGGCGAAATATAAATGTCTAATAAAACGGTGGACGACTTCAGACTTGTCAAAGTTTTCAGTCTATTACACCGACAGTGTGCAGTATTTCTTATGGACACACAAGGCAATGAGGCAGATAAGGAATCCACTTTACAGGATCCGCACATTTTTGCGTTGAGCGCTTGGCTCGGTTCTTATCAGATCATAAACGTCAATCGACGAATTGACTGGGGCGAGGTTGATTCGAAAGCTGTGAGTAAACCCTGATGGTGACCAAAGTTATTCATTACCTGTGATAACGAACAAGCATCAAACATTTAGGGGTATTGTGTGCACGTACAACAAAACAGCAAGGACATCGACCCATCGAAGCAACCACACTCTGTAAGCATTCTATATTTTGTTGCGTAGTTTTGTTGTGAAAACATTGACAAACCTTGATTTTTAGAATTTGCTGTTGTTGGTTCGAGACTGGCCAAAGGTCCCGACTATTTCACACGGCCTAGAAGGTGGAAATAAGTATTTTGAGCAGGTTGGAATTTATCGTTGCGGTTTTTAGCAACCTTTTTAACAACATAACTTTGTATTCCTAAGTTTGCCTATTTATTTGAAGAAATATGCCGAAGCTAGTGATGAAATGAAGGACCTTGTAACAATTTACAAGAAAGTTAGTTGTTTTATTCTTCCCCATCCCGGACTTCAAACAAGTGAAGAAGGCTGCCACCAATGGTCTGGTGTGTAATAAGACAACATCTCCATTAACTATTAAATCTGTTTGACTCGAATTGAACGTTAAACCTCCGATGCAGAAATACTAACGCAGAAGTGTTTTTGTCACCGCAGTTGTACGAGATGAATGCCGAAAAAGTATCACGAATCTTTTTGAGCAACTCTTCTCGGAAAGTACGTTGCAAGGCTTAGCAGAGTGCTCGCTAACAGGCAGCGACATGTTGGCGCTTATTGAAAAATTGAAAAATCAAAACAACTTGAGTACAACAGAACCAGCAATATCTGGACAATTTCAGGTAAAGTTAATGGGATAACACCTTTATGTCAGGAGGAAAGTGTATATAGTAGGCTCATATTTCCGAAAATTGTTTTTAAGAGTTACAAGGACATCTACATGGATAGGAAAATGGAACGTTGCGTTGAGTCGTACGAGGAAAAAATGAAAACTCAGGCAAACACAAAGAATATTTTGGAATGTGTTATTAATGTTCAGAATCGAGCATCTGACAGAAAAAAATGTTTGTTTTCTAAACACATTTTTCCTGCTTTTATACTGTTATGTTTTTCCAGCTAAAATGTTAGTGATTGTTTTTGTTTAATGGCCATCAAAAGTGTGTATTCTTCAAATCGTAAAACGAGGGACACAACTTTAGATTTTTATGCACCTGGTTGCTTGTTTTGAATTCTGCTTGTCGCCATTAATCAATTCCACACCCTTCTTTACAGATAGTCGAAAATGAAAACATATCACAATTACAACAACGACACGAACGTATTCACGAAATTGTAAAGGAAGAATTTAAAGAAGAAAAACTAATAATAACAGATGAGTACATGAACGAATTTTGCAACCGTTTGGAAACGGCTTTTGAGGTAAAGCTGTGGACATAACCATACACTCGTATATAATTTTCAACCGCGTATGACAACCTTATTTGTCTTGCTAATATCAGTAATGTAAAAAGAAGTGTTTGAATACCTATAGGTTACTATTGATATTATTCTTGTTGATGGTGGTTTGGGCATAACCGATAGCGACGAGTAGTTTTAATTTGCTTTCGATATTATTTTACTGTATATATTGAAATAATTCCCTTTCAAAAAACAAGAAGAACAACAAAGTACTAAAATGTCATGCAATGATCTTAAAAATCTGCACTTTGTTTTTTTTATATTTGGAAAGTTTTTTGTTCACTTATTGTTTTATATTATATTCTTCACATATTTAAACGCAGATAATTCTGGGCAAACGCCTTATCCAAACGTACAAAAACGAATGGAAGAAGACATATGATGTAAGTAAGAAAGAACTAGATTACTTCTTCACCTAAAGTGATCATTTATTTTTTTATCCAGAAATTGTCAGTTCCAGAAAAGATTGCTGCGACGTTTTCGCAGGATGCCATGCGGAAAACCTTTACAGCAATAGGAGAAAAGCACCGTAAAGATTTAAAAAGATATATAACCGACGCAAAAGTGTTTCAACAAACCGTAAATGACTATTTGAACTTCCTCAATGACATTTACGAAGAAAAAGACAAGGATGTAAAGCAAAACAACAAAATTGCGCTTGCCGTCGGCGGTGCATTCGCAGGTTTTGTTGGATGTGCTGCTTTGATTGCTGCACCGCCACTGGTAGCATTAGCAGCTGCAGTGAGTATACCTACTGCGCTTGCGATGGCTGGTGGAGCTGCTACCATGGGCGCCCTGGGAGGAGCTGCTGGAGGTAGCCTAGGCGTCGGTGTCAGCAAGGCAGTTAAAAAAGATGCCAAACAAATTGCTGAATCAGACATCCAAGCTTCGGATCAAGAAAATTAAACAGCAGTCATTAGAAGCAAAATAACAGCAGGCAATTACGAAAGTTTCAACTTAAAACAATAACTTTGTCATTGCCGAAAGTTGATCAGCTGGATGATCTGATTTGGCTTATTGCAGCCTTTTGTGTTCTCAAATCCTGTCCCACTTTTATATGGAAGTTATACGATTGATTTTTCACTTGTATAATACACGCATGCAGATAGCTCGGGTCATGTAAACATACGTTTAGTAGGACAAAACTAAAGTTCATTTATCATTTAAAGCATTGTCGAATAAGCTAAATCGTGATTTGTAATCATTATAATCTTGTTAATGTGTTAATACCGATATTGACAAAAGATTCGAAGATTGTGATTTTCCTGTTTATCTTAAAATACCAATTAAAAACTCCAAAATGAAATTTGATGATTTTTTGCCAACTATTGTTTTGCCTTGAAATGTAGAGCAAACTTTACTGCTGTAGGTATTGCACAAAGCAAAATCAACATGTTTTAACCAGTTAACGTTTTTATTTACTTTGCAACAACAATTAGTTCCGCAGTGGATTGGTCCGTATTTTAGTGCGCATTCATTTATTGCCACACAAAATATGTCGAAGGTAAGCTCAATTGGTTGTGGTAAATCTACTACCATGTGACTGACGGTGTACGAGGCAGACAGCGTTTCCGATTGAGTTTTGTTAGTGGTCAAGAGATGGAGCTACAGAGCAAATTTTTCTGTTTTGTCCATGTCAGTTGCCTTATTTTAGACTCTCAGTCACACGATTGAACTTGAATTTTAAATCAACCGTGTCTACGACGATAAAAAAATTAAAGCCCTTGGGTGCTTCAATCTAAGTTTGATTCAAACCTGACTTTACAATCATAGCCACTGTTTTGTCGTAAATTTTGCCCAGGTAAATCTATCTTTTACGGTCCGGTAACAATTCTGCGCCAAGTAAGTTACTGTAAATCTAAAACTTTTGATATCAGTTTGTAGACTAGTGGTTTCCGTAATGTGTTGTGATTTTATTTCATACATCAAAAATAAATATCTTTACTGCTTTGCTTTACTTCGTGTCGAGTTTTTATAAATAAATTCCTAGATTCAAGTCCTCGCCATACCCTTTTGACTTGCAGTCTCTTACCTCACTACCCTATTTTGAAAAACACTCTTTAGGGCAGTTATGAAGTTGACGCTAAACTCGAAAAAATGAACACCGAAATTTCCTTCTTGAAAATATTAGATATCCGGGAAGTCGCACGAAAACGAACTGTGAAACTTTTCAACGTTCTGTTTTCTTTGACAGCTTTTCTGCGAAAGTACCCGATGGAGCCGACATGGCTGGTCTTCTTGAAAGAATTTAACAAATTAGGAACTGACCTGGCAAAAAAAAGTAACTTACAAAATTTACAGGGTAATAAATGCTATTGCAAACACCACTTTTAATTTCAACCCACATTTGTGTTTCATATGTACAAAGTCAATGGCATGCTTAAAATAAATGCATGTTTCGAGTTATCTGTAGCGGAATAGATGGCACAGTAAGGTATTTTAAAACAAACAAAAACACCTTTTTGTATGCTGTAATATACGTATTTATATTATGTACTAAGTAACACACTTGTGTAGTGCTAATGGGCGCATGTCCCCTTTTACGAGTTTCTGGTTAAACAAGTACTAGGAAACTAGCAGTAATTGTTTTGTTTTTTCAACGTCGGCAGATGGTCTATACTAAGTCTCTTGACCAATTGAAAGTACGACTCGGGAATGCCAAGTAACATGTTACAATTTTCCACCTATTCCTGATCATTTAGTTTAGAAGAAATTAACCGACAATGGAAAACGTTTATGGGGTTAAATCCTAAACGATCCAATTAATCATTTCTGGGTCGTGAAGGTTTCATTAGCATCTCAGAGTTGTAAGTCGGGCCGGGTTCGTTTTTTTTTTTTTTTTTTTTCAAAAAAAAACGTGCTTGTTCGTTTTAAGTAGTCAGTTGCTGGACCTGACCTAATGTCAAACAGCCCTAAAACGCCTTGTTTAAGACCAATTGTCTATTGTGTTGGTTGTCTTGGTCTTTTCTGAGGCTTTTAAGTATACGCCTGTCAATCATACTTTCGGACCAAACGGGTTTCCTAAAGAAGATTCGGGTTTGGAATGGGCTTCCGGGGCTCCAGTTTACGGCCCGTTTACAACCCTGTAGCAGCCACACCAGCTCGCGTTTTGTTTTTGACAAATAAACTCGAGAAATAATACTTGAGTTCATGGGCGCCGGCAGAAAATTTTGCAAATTTTGGCTGATACTTTACCGTATCAAGAATTTGTTACATATGAAGCCATGAATCGTGTACTTCACGATTGAGTTGCCTAAAAGTTAAAGCATTGAACGATGTCACAAATCCCCGCGCTGCCACTTTAATGAGGTTTGCTGCTAAATATGTTATATTGAGGTACACTGAAATTCCAAGGGGAGGCAAGTGCCCCCTCTTGCCCCTACGTGGCGGCGCCCATGCTTGAGTTGTGTGTGAGCGAGGATTTGCGTTTCTAAAAACGTGTCAAAAGATCATCCAACTGTTAAAAACTGACATCGGACAGCAATATCGAGGTTTAAAGCAAGAGATTAAATTCTCAGAGTTTTTCATGTTCTTTTTATTACTTTTAAAACTAAGTATTGTGACTATACAATGATGTGAACAGAATATGGACAAACCGTTGGTTTTCAAATACAAAAAATCTTTTCAAAAATATGTGTGACATGAAAAATTCATCGCAATTGTAACCTTACATGTAAGTAATACAAGCAGTGCAAAATCCCACTTATTTCATTATACGTGTGGCATCATCACATTTAATGAATCACGGGAAAGTTGTTGGGTTACATTTGATCTTGTCTGTTGTAATACATTTTTTAAACGATCAAAACCTAAAATATAGGGCAACTGAACTCTTCTTTTTCAAAACCATTTTTCCCTTTGCGATATTTGGAAAACACTATTTTAATTTGAGTAGATGAAAAGTCACGAAACAAACAAATCCTCGGAAAAAAAGCCCCTGCCTGGTAGTAAATGGAAGGTGTGCATTTGTACAGTAGAGATATATGGTGTCTCAATGCCCATTCACAAGACGCAAACATATTGACGAAGTCGACAAATCTTTTCTCTACACAGCAGTTTTCCTGCACAAATTGACAAAGTTTTATTCCATGATTTGCGGCAGCAAGACATTCCTTGTTACGTCGCAATTTAAATAACGTATTTGCAAGACACCACAAAGAAGTAACAGTCATTTCGGTTGATTTTAGGGTACTTGAGTGATACGACATTTTGGCAAAATGAATTGCACCGTGTGGTTTGTCGAATTTAAAATGGCGTTCGGAAATGACGTAATAAACAAAACTGCAGAACTCAGAATATTTTGTTAAAGAAAGCCCAGCAGTTCTATTTTCTGAACGGAATAACTCTATCCTTTTATACCAAACATTTTTTAGGAAACTTTCAGCTTCTGATGACTTGCCCAATCTTATTAGACATTCAACTTTGTGAAAAACGAACCCGCTGAAACAGTTTGCTGATGGTTTCTCAATGACACCTTTGCATTCCCATGATTTGTCAAGGAAAAAAAGAGCTTCTTCGTATCTCATCAGACCACAGAGACTGACACCTTTACCAAAAAATGCAAAATTTAAAGTTGGGTCCGTTTCTTCTTGTACATGTAGTTTTCTTCGATAGAATATACATTTTTCAACTACTGAAAGAGCTTCGCCATAACATCCTAAATAATTTAGGCATGCATTGTAGTCATTCAACAGTTGCGAATGTGCGAAACTGTTTAAATCTTTCGGTGGTTCCACTTCTGTTTCGTTGTAAGCGAGTTTCAAGTAATACCTTGCCTTTTCGTTGTCTTTAAGGTACAAATAACATCTTCCCATGTTTGCGTTGACCTCCCATTTTGATACACCCTGCATTTCTTTGCAATGGACCAGAGATTTCAAATATTCTAATGCTTCTTTATATCTGTTTAAGTAAAATAAGCAAATGTTGCATCGAAACAAGTATGCAGCACGCAGGTCGATCAAACTTGGCAAATTAAGTCGTGTCAGTTCGTCTTCACAGATTTTAAGACATTCTTCAAATTTTTTACAGTGTAACAAACTCGTCACATATATCAACTGCAAAATCTGTTCTTCATTTTCATTTTTACATTCCCCTTTACATTCATTTCCCACTTTCAAAGCGAACCCGAAAGGAAACAACAAAATTGCTATCATTGCTTTTCTATACGGAGATTCCACTAAGTCAATTGTCGTTTTTCTTTTTTCCCCAAAACATTCAACAACATACTGTTGAAGCGATGATGTGATGTTGAATGCGTCCACAACTGCTCTGCTTCCTATGTCTTTTGTAGCCCATTCCATACACGATGGCTGGTCGAATTGCGTTGGTTGATGCAAAATGTCATTTTGGCCTAAAGTCTTGCTGTACCACCTTAAACGCATTTCACATGCAACTGCCAACGAAAATTGAAGTTTACCATGCAATGTCTCACTGATAATCCCACCCCAGCGCAGTTCATCAAGAACGTTAAAACATTTTAAATTTTTACAGTCGTGCAAATGAGCAAGATGTAAAATAAAAAGGGAACAACCCCTTAGCAAAACACGCTTTATGTCTATTTTATCAAACAAAGTACTCATTTTTACATTGTAGAGTTTGTAATCTTCTTTGACATTCTGCAGTACCCGTTGGTTAAAAATGGGCATCTTTTTAAGTTTTTGCACAATTTGTGATTCAAATTCTTCAGAGACCACAGAATCTCCGTATACAAAACAAGATTTGGTCAACATATCTGCCAAATGATATCCATTTTTCACATCCTCTTCTGTTTCCAAGTAGTTTACCATCTCATTGACTGGTTTAATCAGCTCAGTTGTCCACGGCTTCTCCTCTGTCTTTGTTTGTCTTCCCAATGGATTCTTGCTAGCTTGAGGAGCAAATCCATCAGGAGAAATTCCACATGGAGTGTATGCGTCATAAAACCAATCTTTGTCTTCATTTAAAGGATTGTTAAGACATGGAATAGCTAAAAATGTGAGCAAAGTTTCACCCAAACGAACAAGAATCATTTGGTAAACTGTTGCAAACCATTGAAAATATTCTAAAACGTCTTTGTAATGAGGCTGTTTCTGAACTCCTTCCATTAACACAATAATGCTCTCTAAGTCAGAATATGGAGTAACTTCTCCTTTAGCCAACGAACCCATTCCTACCAAAGCAAACTTGCAAGGAGTCTCCCCCATTATGTAAACAGTGTGTCTTGCAATATGACCCACGATTTGCTTGTATGTTTCAGTAACATAATCTTGTATTTTTCTCACTTGTTCGACTCTCTGCTTTCGTATTACATTAAGCGTTTCTCCTTTCAAGTCATCAGATATCGGTTTTAGCTTTTTAAGCTTATCTTTTGTGTTTTCACGAAATATTTGAATTTCTGCTTTGGCCTCGGCAACAGCTTTACTCACCAGCTCTGTATCTGGATTTGCAGCGTTAGCCAAATTCATGATATGCATGCATACATCATCAAGATCCTTCCTAATGTCATCAACATTGTTGGGCTGCCTTAACACAGCTGATGTCATCAAAGCAACACTTTGAATGAGACTGATTTTATCCGGACTTTTCTCTTTGTACACAAGTCCCAACTGATGCAAAGTTTTTGCTGATTCTTTGGGATTTATTTCCTCTCCATTGGAATGACATTGATCAAACTTTAACTTATTTGCTAAATTATTTTCTATCGCCATAAAATTTGTGTTTGACGTTACAGCATTTGCACATAACGCGAAAAATGCTAACACCTTACTCAAGTGGACTAAATCTATACCTGTTAATAAGACAACGGCGAGTGTAAATCCCGGCTCGGGTCACCGTGTAACATTCATTCTAATATAGTAGTGAATAAACGAAAAAGCTATCTTCTGATGTTAGTGCTACCTGGCAGTTTAACTGGTGATCTCCATGTGTATTTTTCTGAGAAAAAAATATAAAATATATTTATCGAATGAAGCTGCGTAGTTAATGTTTTACGTTGAGTAAACTTAAAACGTCATTTCGATAACAGTGTACAAGACGGTCTTCGTAGTTTCAGTTCCTCTATTGTTTTCTACAGTTAAAGTTGTTAAGTGTCAAACTTTTGCTCAACATGTACCCACAATTTTTAATTGCCGTATAGCAATACAAGGCGGGTAAATGTACTAAAACCAACCTTGAGCAATTGATACTACCATTTTTACCAAACAAACTCCACGACTATTAACTAATTCTAATTATGTGGGCTTAAAAGAACAGTTCATAAGCCCAAAGTAAACCCCACAGCTCATTGGTCTAACTTCAAAAGGGATGGTTGACGTTCTTGGAGAGGCAAATGATTTACGATTTAACTAAACCAAGTCTTCCAGTACATCCCTTTAGGTTTCTTTTGACTATGTGCTATGCAAACTTTTGGAACACTAGCAAACTAGCTGCAATCCAATATACCACATGGATCAGTTCAGTTAATCCCATGTTTCTCATTAGAAATTCTTATAACCTTTATTAAACAGAGGCTTGAAACCCGAAAAATGTATTAATGGTAATTTTCAACATCGTAAACCACCCCTTGACTAAAAAACAATGGATGAGTGACCATGCGTGACGGACTTAAAGGACCGTGACAACGTCAATAAACCTGAAATGTTTTTGAGTTTTTGCTGCAGATTATCGCTTTCAACATTTTCTAATGGAAACCTTGTAAGTTTTGCGCATATAATGTGTACATATGTCTAGAGACTCGATATAAATCTATCGGTGAAAGCTATTTGATAGTCTTTTAACGTCAAAGGGCAGATTGCAGATATTGTTGGCTAAATAAACCCCAGATTGGAAAGTTTTATTTTTGCGCGGAGGATATTTTTTTCGTCAAAATAATTGCGCGGATTTTTGCGCGGAATTGCAATTTTCTGCGCGGATTGATAAGACTTTTGATTGACAGGTGGATTTAACGATTAACGCAATTTGTATGTAACGCCTACAAGACTACCCAGCCGACAAAAAGAACAACTAAATAAAGTAATAAACACGACAAATCTTCAGTTTTGCTCTATTGCGCACGCAGCTGTTCTGCTAGATTCTACAATTTTTTATTTTCATAACGATTCAAACATTTTGCTGATTTGTTTCATGGGGATAGTATATGATTGCCAAACTGCTCTTAACTGTTTTTAGTTATTTGTCATACAGAAAACATTATTTTATGTAACTTGCCCAGCCGACAGTCACTTTAATAGTCAAACTACGTCGTAAAAATACAGAGAAATGTACTTTTAACGACTACGTTAGCGAAATAGAAATGTTATTTCAAGCGTGACGATGGGTAAGTTTCGATGTGCTTGACTGATTTACGTGGATTGTTCGGGAAATAAGGCTTGTGACGACATAAAACTTCATTGTGCAACGAAAATATAAAATTTTAAAGAAAGTTTAATATAGTTACCTACGAAAGCTGTGCTAAGTTGCGCGGACAACAATTTCTGCGCGGATTACACGTAAAAAGCCTAAATTTGCGCGGATTACAACGGGAAATCCAAAATAATGCGCGGAGGATAAATCCTCCGCACAGGCCATTCTTTCCAATCTGGAATAAACCTACAAATCGACGAAAATTTTATTCAAAGTTAGACATCTTTAATTCTAAAATCTTACCTAAAAACTATCAGGTTTTAAACTAATTGCTTTGTTTGCAGACCTCCAACATTTGTGAATGGTTTTCATGACGTGGCCACAATATCAAAACAAGCATATAAACAACTCGGTAACACTGACCTTGTGGTTCCTAAAATGACTTTTGGTAAGAATCATTGCGGAACAGTAAAATTATAAAAGCAACACACGAATTTTTGCATGTTTCAGGCTGTGCAGCAATAGGTAGTGTGTACAGACCAACTGATGACAAAGAATCAATTTTGGTCACTAAGGAAGCAATAAAGCAAGGTCTCAATATGATTGACACAGCTCCCTGGTACGGATGTGGTAAAAGTGAAAAAGTTTTAGGTGAAGTAAGTAAGTTAATCCCGCGATAAAAGTATCTGGCAATAATTTTTTTGGCATTATGCTCAGATTTTGCCATTTAAAATTATTGTTGCAGATTTTGCCAAAGCTTCCTAGAAAATCATTTTACATAAACACCAAAGTTGGAAGGTACCTGCCAGAATATGAGAAAATGTTTGATTTTTCTGCTGAAAGAGTAATTCAGTCAGTTGATGAAAGCTTGTCAAGACTGGGATTGGACTACGTTGATATTATACAGGTATTTTTGCTGTTGCTGTAGTTTTTCTGATGTAGTGGTCAATTGTAGTATTTAACGTAATTTATGTTTGCGTTGGTTGTGAAAGTTGGGTTTAAAAGTGGCTTATGACTTTAAATGATCTGCACAAAAATTAGCACATCAAATAGATCTATTTTAGGTTCATGATTTGGAATTTGCACCATCCATTGATCAAATAATTAATGAAACCCTCCCAGCTTTGCAAAAAGTCAAGGAATCAGGAAAAGCAAGATATATTGGCATAACTGCATATCCTCTTGACATATTGAGGTAAAATTTTGATGTTACAAAACATAATTAACAGTTAGTAAATACTGCTTCTATCAGTATGTGCAGGTAAAGATTTAATTTCTGATATTTTCTGACAAAGTAAGAAGTTTATAAAAATTTTCAGACTGCAGACATTGCAAATGGTTTCAACCTATCAGGTCCTATCAGTGCAGCTGGTGATCAGCGATGTTGGATAGTGTAGCTATCTAACAGCACCTTATAGGTTGAAACAGTGTGCACTGTCTGGAGCCTGTAATTTATTGCCTGGATGGTTTACATTAAATTTTCAGACTTATTGGATAAGCAAGCCTAGTTTTAATTTGCGGTTTATTGTGTTTAGAACAGTTGTTGAAAGATCCACAGTAAAAATTGATGCTGTGCTGACTTATTGTCATGGATCAATGAATGACAACTCCCTACAAGATAACCTTCCATTTTTTAAGGTACTTTTAGCTTATCTCTAACAAGATGTATTAATTTAATGTAATTTTTACCTTAGGTTAACTTATATTTACAATGTGTTTAGAGTCATGGAATTGGAGTAATCAATGCTTCTATTTTATCAATGGGACTCCTTACAAACCGGGAACTTCCTGATTGGCATCCAGCAGCAAATCAAATTATACTTACTTGTGAAAAAGCCAAAGCTTTTTGCCTGGTAAAATTAACAACATAGTTAAATTAAAATGCAAGATAACTGACCAAATGGTCTACTCTAGGGCATTGGTTCTTAACCTGGGTTCGATCGTACCCCAGGGATTCGGCAACGCTGAATCAGGGGTTCAACGAAGGTCTTTTGAAGTACAAATAATCGGCAAACGCTTTAACCAAACTATTTGGGTATATAGTATATCTAAAATTAGCAATTTGTATTTGCTAGATTGCAAAACATTGGGTTGTAACTAGGTAATATTTGACGTAACAAAGAACACTGTGCGCATTGCTTGTAAGCAGCAAAACAATGAATCTTTATTGGCACAAAAAGGTATAGTCAAAACCACAAAATGAGTTAACCTAGGACATGGGTCTCCAACACACGGCCCTTCAAAGGTTTTTGTGCGGCCCCCGAAGTAACTTTTAGAAGTTATGTGTTTTACTTGTGCGGAATACCCTGTCAGGCCAGCAAATTCACACGATACAATCATTTTCAATTAGTGGTATATGCAACGTGTTTACAGGATGATTGAACGAGCCCGTTTTTAAAATCAGCAATTGCAATTGTTGCGAGACCCCTTATCTAGGATGTAACTTGTTGGGGTTCGACCATGAAGAATATCATAGGGGTTCGGCCGTGATATAAAGGTTAAGAACCACTGGTCTAGGGCGCCTGACCCATTTACAGACATGAAAAACCTGATCGGGATTCGTCCTCGGAAGCTGCCTGGGCTCGAACCATACAGAAACACCTTCATAAAAAAGCACGGCAAAACGATTATTGCTCAACCACCAGTTTTATTATTAAGCAATCGACGTTTTAACGTGCCATTACTATACCTTGCGGAAAACGAGAAGTATACGTGGCGAGACAGGTAGATCGTTGAATACCCGCCATAAAGAGCACTAATGGAATATGGCCAAAAACGATTGCAAGGAATCATTGACATACCATGCTGCAAGCGCACAATAAACTTTATCAAGGGGAAGATTTAATATCTACTCGCACGTCAGAATGTCGATAAGTTATCGGCCGCTTTTACACCTATAGTTTTATCATTTTTGGTGCTAGTTTGTATAAGACCGTCATAAGGTTAATTTTGCACAGGGTTTGTTGTTTTAGTGTGTTATGATCCTTGTGAAAGCTTCTCGTGTGTGAAAAAATTGCTGGAAGAACAGTAGCTGTTATAATATAACATGCCTGGCAATAACAACGTATTGTGAAAGCGCGTTTTTACTTCCAGGAAAATGCGGTGGACATAACGAGGATCGCCACTCACTTTTCGTTGACGCAACCTGGTATTGACACGACGTTAATTAGCACTGCAAGGTTAGTAACCAACATCAATGGCAACATATATTTTAGATATGACAGAAATTGATACTTGCCATGGTTATTAAGCCCAATTGAACATGTAGCATTTCTAATTAAGTTTCTTTACACTTTGGACAGTCTTATAATTATTCCACATTCCACAGCTTTCAAAAAAATAATTTTAGTTGTGCATGATACAATTTTGAAAAGCTTGTTGATACATAACTCTTATCAACACCAAGGCTCAGAAAGAAAATAGATATAAAAAATCGTAAGTAATGTTTTTGGGTTAGGTAATTTTCCAAAAACGCGTAGAAATATGTCACAACCCTTTTATGGTTTTCGAGTGCTTATGGTATACACAAATTATGGCAGAAATTTGTGGTAATAAAAGACCATAGAGCATGTTTCAGTAACCACTGTTCCATTCTGGTTAATAAGTCTAGGAAACTTGAAGAAAAATATTCAAGTTTTCAGGAATGGAATAACAGAGAAGGAACAGCTGATAAGCGATGACATAATGAAACAGTAAGTATCGATGATATAATTAGAAGGATGCTCCATGCTTTTAAATTGAAAAAAACAGTCAAAGTGGTTGTGTGTAAGTCAAATCAGCTTTTGCGTCAATTAAAGTCTTTAGGCTATTGTTTTTGCACAACCTCTGTGTCATCTGAAAGTAAGTGGTTTTAATCCTACCTAGACTTTTTTCCTTGACCAGGAGCCAATAACCGACTAAGCCGAGTTTATGCTTCTGGAATACAAGTAAAATACTGTAAACCGTTTTGGGTCATTGTTTTTTTTTAATGTTCAGGTTTTTCAAACCCCTGAACAACGCAACTTGGGGAAACGCAGAAGTTGTGATGTACCAGGAAAAACTGAAACAGGCTGTCAAGACGAGTCTCCAATGACATGCTCGTTTTGTTTGAATTTTGTGAACGCTCTCGCGCAATTGTTTTGTTTTTATCTAAAGCTATGCAATAATTTTTTTTCTGAATTGTGTTTTTTCGATTTTGCTGTGGCCCTTCTAATCACCCGATCCGTCTGGAAGTCCCCGATTAAAATCGGCTGTGTTACGCAGAATAATGCGTTTCTTATCGGGCGGGATTAGAATCTTTAGAACCTGTGTTATAACACAGCCCGATTGCGGACGGTTTTATCGGTAATGGCGGTGGAGCATTAAATTTGTTTTTTATTGGCAAATATTATTTTTGCTGTGATAATAATCGCAGGTAAATTGGGTTTTATATCAAAATGGCAGTTAATTGTAAAACAGCAAAACAAAAACAAATGCATTCCAAGCTGTGAGATGAATATGTTAAACACTAAAATGGGCCAAGAATCAAGATTGAAGTACCTGATTGGCATCAAGGTTCTGGCAATGAAGCAATGCAAAGAGACCTTTCAGTGAGAAGAATTTCAAGTTCTTACCTTTATATGAAGCAAAGTGAGGACCAGCACACTGTCATATGAGGGCTTGTAGATTGGATTTGAATTGAAATGATTCACAGTAAGTGGCTGCCTTGTTACTGCCTTTCTAAACTCAACTCTTTCTGTATTTCTAGCTGATGTTATTTTGAATTTTAGCACAGTTAGAAACCCCAATATTGAATATTAACTCTGTTTTATAACACTTAGACTGCTTATTGGTGACTAAACTCAAGCCTCTTTTGTTTAACCCATAATTGTCAAGTCAAATGAGCATACACTTTATCTTTATTTTTTTATTGCAGTTCACCATCTGGAAAAATGCTTAAAGCTTGAAAAAACCAACAGAAACATTCCATATCAAAAAAATTTAAGAAACTCTTTCATTGCGGAAGAATTTTGTCGACAAAAACAGCTCTCTCTTAAAGTGTCAGCAAAATCATTGATGTATACAACCTGTTACTTGCCTCACAGGAGAAAATTGTATGTCGAGATATGCACCACATACTTTAGTTTTACATGAATCAAATCGGAATATGTGTTATTTCTTTTCCACTGTTCTACCTGCCTGCAAGTTTATTTATTAGTTCTTATACCCAAATTAAGAATTTGTATTCAAACATTTGTAGGCGTTGATATTATTTTACCTCCATGGTGATTATGGTCTCATGTAAATTCTGAGAATGTTTTGCACTCTGATGTAGAATCGGACAGTGAAGTGATTCATCAGACATAAATCGAGAACCTCTAGTTTTGACCAGTAATCTGCATGATAGCATGTTGTAACAATTGGGTGGTTCAACCTCATTTTTCACATGACATCCGGTTTAATTTTCTTGATAATTCAGCAAATCATTACATTTTCAGCTGTACAATATTGTTTCACCTTTTTGTTTTATTTTAGTCTGTTTACTTAAAGATCCTTGTTTAGTATGTACTATGTACTTGTAAATGCAGGTTTTAACTGACCAATCAACCAATTGCTGTGAATGTAATTATTTATTCTCTTCCCATTTATTTCTGCTTTCATATAACTATGGGACTCAACTTGAAAATGTTGAAATGTGGAAATTGGGTTCATAAGGTGCTTTTTCCATCAATAAAGTGTTGTCCTCACTGTGCATTTGGTGTTTCATCATTTTCATTGGTACAGGCTTTAACGTGTTTGAGACCACTAACGGCTTGAGGTATATGTAAACGGTTTTTACACGCCAACTCTAAACAACATTCAGTAAACGCTTGCAAAATATCGTTTAAATCTGATCATAACCTCGTAGATGAGAGACGTGCATCATAAGCGAACGCAGGGCATGACCGCTTTAAAAATGATTTTTGAGCTGTCGAATTATGTAGCCTATAAAAGCTCCAGATGACAAACGGTTTAAGATAAACACAAACGGTTTTCACAGGTCAACTCTAAAATACATCCAGTAAAGGCATACAAAATGTCGTTTGAATCTGATCATAACCTCGTAAATGAGAGGCGTGCATCATAAGCGAACGCAGGGCATGACCGCTTCAAAAATGATTTTTGGGCAGTCGACCAATGTACCCTATACAAGCTCCAGATTTTAAACGGTTTAAGATAAACACAAACGGTTTTCACAGGTCAACTCCAAAATACAGCTAGTAAACGCATACAAAACATCGTTTAAATGTGATAATAACTTTAAACCGTTTAAAATCTGGAGCCTGTACATGCTATATGGGTAGACCACACAAAAATCATTTTACAGCGGTCATGCCCTGCGTTCGCTTATGATGCACGCCTCTCATTTACGAGGTTATGATCAGATTCAAACGACATTTTGTATGCCTTTACTGGATGTATTTTAGAGTTGACCTGTGAAAACGGTTTGTGTTTATCTTTAACCGTTTAAAATCTGGAGCTTCTATAGGCTACATAATTCGACAGCGCAAAATCATATTTAAAGCGGTCACGCCCTGCATTCGCTTATGATGCACGCCTCTCATTTACGAGGTTATGATCAGATTTAAACGATATTTTGTATGCCTTTACTGGATGTATTTTAAAGTTGACCTGTGAAAACCGTTTGTGTTTATCTTTAACCGTTTGTCATCTGGAGCTTTTATAGGCTACATAATTCGACAGCTCAAAAATCATTTTTAAAGCGGTTATGTCATGTATTCGCTTATGATGTACGCCTCTCATTTTCGACGTTATGATCAGATTTAAACGATATTTTGCAAGCGTTTACTGAATTTTGTTTAGAGTTGGCGTGTAAAAACCGTTTACATATACCTCAAGCCGTTAGTGGTCTCAAACACGTTAAAGCCTGTACTAATGAAAATGATGAAACACCAAATGCACAGTGAGGACAACACTTTATTGATGGAAAAGGCACCTTATGAACCCAATTTCCACACTTCAACATTTTCAAGTTGAGTCCCATAGTTATATGAAAGCAGAAATAAATGGGAAGAGAATAAATAATTACATTCACAGCAATTGGTTGATTGGTCAGTTAAAAACCTGCATTTACAAGTACATACTAAACAAGGATCTTTAAGTAAACAGACTAAAATAAAACAAAAAGGTGAAACAATATTGCACAGCTGAAAATGTGATGATTTGCTGAATTATCAAGAAAATTAAACCGGATATCATGTGAAAAATGAGGTTGAACCACCCAATTGTTACAACATGCTATCATGCAGATTACTGGTCAAAACTAGAGGTTCTCAATTTATGTCTGATGAATCACTTTTACTGTCCGATTCTACATCAGAGTGCAAAACATTCTCAGAATTTACATGAGACCATAATCACCATGGAGGTAAAATAATATCAACGCCTACAAATGTTTGAATACAAATTCTTAATTTGGGTATAAGAACTAATAAATAAACTTGCAGGCAGGTAGAACAGTGGAAAAGAAATAACACATATTCCGATTTGATTCATGTAAAACTAAAGTATGTGGTGCATATCTCGACATACAATTTTCTCCTGTGAGGCAAGTAACAGGTCGTATACATCAATGATTTTGCTGACACTTTAAGAGAGAGCTGTTTTTGTCGACAAAATTCTTCCACAATGAAAGACTTCCTTAAATTTTTTTGATATGGAATGTTTCTGTTGATTTTTTCAAGCTTTAAGCATTTTTTCCGGATGGTGAACTGCAATAAAAAAATAAAGATAAAGTGTATGCTCATTTGACTTGACAATTATGGGATCAACAAAAGAGGCTTGAGTTTAGTCACCAATAAGCAGTCTAAGTGTTATAAAACAGAGTTAATATTCAATATTGGGGTTTCTAACTGTGCTAAAATTCAAAATAACATCAGCTAGAAATACAGAAAGAGTTGAGTTTAGAAAGGCAGTAACAAGGCAGCCACTTACTGTGAATCATTTCAATTCAAATCCAATCTACAAGCCCTCATATGACAGTGTGCTGGTCCTCACTTTGCTTCATATAAAGGTAAGAACTTGAAATTCTTCTCACTGAAAGGTCTCTTTGCATTGCTTCATTGCCAGAACCTTGATGCCAATCAGGTACTTCAATCTTGATTCTTGGCCCATTTTAGTGTTTAACATATTCATCTCACAGCTTGGAATGCATTTGTTTTTGTTTTGCTGTTTTACAATTAACTGCCATTTTGATATAAAACCCAATTTACCTGCGATTATTATCACAGCAAAAATAATATTTGCCAATAAAAAACAAATTTAATGCTCCACTGCCATTACCGATAATACAGTCCGCAATCGGGCTGTGTTATAACACAGGTTCTAAAGATTCTAATCCCGCCCGATAAGAAACGCATTATTCTGCGTAACACAGCCGATTTTAATCGGGGACTTCCAGACGGATCGGGTGTTCTAATAGATGTACTGTATCTAAAGTTGTGCGCTGCAAATTTGCCTACAAGCTCGGTAACATGGCCAATAGTGAGTTGTAAGTTTGATAAGTTGCTTGATTTCATAAAATATTGCAAAGCAGAAGCTCAACTAAATTGAAAGTAAAAGCTATTAAAAATTTAAAGCAAACGCAAATAAGTAGACGACAAAACGTCATTTAACAACTTTGGGAGAAAACGCGACAAATAAGTATTTTAAGCGACACGCGACACTTCTGTGTTTTGGTTCAAAAAATTCCAAGAGATAGAGATACAAACTTCCCGAATCCCATGCTCGTAAGTTGACCGAGTTTTAGACCGGAATGGAGAGTTATCATGGAAGTTATAGAACTTGAATTGGAACAAACTACCAAAAGTGCATCCCCTAATCTTGAAAGTAGTAAGTCTTTTGTGAATATGTACGAATTTCATTAGTGTATGTGTAAATTGTTGTTGCATTTCAACGAGCTGAATCTTGTTCAATTTAAAACATTTTAGTGGATTTGTTACTAAAAACCACCATATTTAAGCCAGAAAATACTGATATTATCTATTGCAAAGTTATTGTTGTGAACATTTTCCCTTTATTTTCTTTGGAATGCTGAAAAACGTCAAATTAATGTTATGTAAAGTTGGTTCTGGTTTATGATCACGCCAATAGGTTTCTTAAAAAAATATACAATATTTTCTTTAATTTGAACTTTAACCTTGACATTTCACTTAAAATAAGCAACATAAGTTTATGGCTTTTATTTTAACTTACAATATCATAAAACTACTCTTACACTTAACTTTGAACAGTAAAACATTTGATTTTAGCAAACCAAGATTATTTAATTCTGCAGCATTAATTCCTGAAACGGAATCTGCCTCTAATGAACCTCCTTTGGCTGAAACTAAAATGCCACAAACTTCTGATTCGTGGTTTGGACAGAAGAAAGTTTTGAAACAAGCTCTTCCACTGATACTATTAGTTGCACTTAACCTTATTTATCAATACACAATCTACATTGTGCTGTTTATTGCACTTGGTTTTGTTTTTGACAGAATTAATGATTTCCTTTTGCAGCAAATTGTTTTACAGGTATGACTTTTGAAGTGTTGTTAACAGCTTGCATTCTTTTCAAATTTGCGTTTTTTTGCAGGACAAAAGGTCTACAAAGCGTCTTGTTATATTTATGTTTTACATTTCAGTGATTTTGTATTTGTCTTATCCCCTTATCAAGCATTTATGGTGAGTAGGGTTTCTTTGTACATTGTTGCTAGGAATGCAGACAAATTTGTTGAATCTCGAATTAAAATTTTCTTGTTTTTTATGTAAATGACCAGGATATGTATTTATGTTAAGTACTTGTTTTTTTTCTTGCACATGTTGCTGTGTAGACAGTGAATCTGTTTAATTCCACATAGACTTAGGATATGCAGTAACCCAGGGTTTTTTACAACTTATCATAGGTTTTAAGCTCACATTTATCTTGCAAACAAACAAAACATGTGAATAATCTATGTGCAGTTAACCAGATTGGTCTGTATTGGATACTGAAACGTATGGTCTATAAGTTGTGGTCTATCAGGTGAAAAAGGCTTGATCTAAGCCAGTTTGACAAACTTGGAGTTGGTGTTTTTATGGCGTAGCAGCACTAAAGATTAGTTGTGGGGTGTAATACTGTTTAACCATTTCCTAATCTAGCTATTTTTGCATCTAAGTTTGTGCTCAGCATTGAGTTTTATAAATGTATTTTTTGTTTTCAGGTATTGCAACTTAGTTAATGTAACGGGTTGGTGGATGGACATCTTACCATTTTGGGAAGTGCTTTTTACTATTGCTATGGATGATTTTATGATTAAACTTCTTACCATTGGTGTTAAATGTTGTGTTGTGATTCCAAACTCTAATATCGTTCGAAAAGAAAAATTGGTAAGTTCAATTTATTGCATCCATTCTTCAGTTCTCTGTAAAATTACCCTTTTTTAGGGAGGCATATTTGTTATGATTGAGTCTGTATCCCAATTGATGAGATGTTTAGTTCCAGCACCGGAATGGGTGAAATACATTATACAGACCCCATCATTGACAGGCTTCCTTTCCCTGGTGTTTGCTATTGTTTACATTGTGATGAAGACTTCTGCTATAAAAGGGAAGCTGTTACTGTTTAAGCAAGGCTGGGATTATTGTTCTCATCCAAAGGTACAAAAAAATCAGCTCAAGAAAAAATGTTGTGAATGTTTCAGGATTTAAATTCTTGTTGACTAACACAGATGCTTGGGAATCCAATATCTGATGGATCAACTCCTTCTTCGGTTTGTCCTTTATGTCATGAAAAGTACCAAGAACCTGAGCAAATATCATGTGGGGTGAGTTTGTATGTGGACCAAATTAAACCAATAAAATTTCAGAATAAAATATTTTTCAGTAAAGTTTATGATATATAGTACAAAGAGGTACATAGAGACATGTTGAGGGGCTATAGAGCTTATAATTAAGAGTTTAATTTCGGTTCTAAGAATTACATTAAAACGTTAATGTAATAATATTTTAGCAAACGAAATTTGTTTGGAATTAGATTCGCATATTGACTAAAAGGGTGGACAGGACAAAAAAGGTTGGGAACCTCTGCGCTATATTAATGAAATTCACTTATCTTGTGCCGCAGTATAAACTTGTATATCCTGTTTACTTCAGCATGTATTTTGCCACAACTGTTGTCATCTATGGTTTGACCGGGACCCCCACTGTCCTGTGTGTACATCTTCTGCCGTGCAAGCCATTGTAATGGGTACAAGCCAGCAAATGCCTAAACCTCATCGAGTAACTGCAAAAAGCTCCTACTGGAAAACCGGCAGCACAGAGTACTTAGTGCAGTTGTTTTAAAAGTCAGAGATATGCTAGTAACTAAATCTTTTAGGGAACCTTTGCAGATACTTACTCTTTTGTTTCCAGTACTTTAAATCTATAAATCTCGTGCAAAATCTTTTCGCTAGAAATGTTTGCCTCTTGTAGACAGTTTTCGATGGTGCCTTTTCCATTCTAAGCTTTTTATTTGGCTAAAAGTTAGTGCCTTGCTATATTGCACTGTGACGTTTTGTGTAAGTGCCTTTGTAATACTTGTTCATACACGGAGGCGGTTAAAGGTTTTACAACGCAGCAACAAGAAAAAACAACAACAAATAAAACAATACCCAATTTAGCATATGAAGACGATAGACGTCGTTGTTACAAGTAGTTGTAACGGGTTTGTAAGGTTCTTGGCCACGCCGAGAGCAAGGGCAGGAACCTGGCCGAATGATCCGGCGCGCCTGACCCACATACAGACATAAAAAAACGGGAGTGTCCTGGGTTCGAACCCCGTGAAAAAATGGCAGAACTTGGCCGAATGGTACGGGGCGGCTGACCCAAAACCTTGATCGGGATTTGTCCCCGGCAGCGCCCTGGGTTTAAAACGCGAAAAAAAATTTTGATTGTGTGGACTGGCTTTAGTACCGCGACACTGTTTGCTGTCAGAAACACCGATTTGGGTTCTACACGACGTTTTAAAATTTATTTCGCTGAAAATTAAAGATCTCCAAACACGTTTTGTGCAAGTGCTTTTGTTAATACTTGTACATGCACGGGTGCGACTTAGGGTTTTACAGCACAACAAAAATAAGTCAAGTCAAGATGGTTTGTATGTTTTTTTGCCGACAGCAGTCTTCACAAAAAAGCATATAGTTTAATAAAAATAACTGACGTTATCTCGTGATCACAAAGGCGCAAAGAGCGCCTGTTAAATTTTTGTAACCTTTAGTGCGTGTGCAAGTAGCCTTAACGTAAATTCCTACGGCGAAAATCGGTTTTTCAAGTCCGGTTAGATAAGGCAACCTTTTCAATCTTTTGTGATGCACGGTACGCAAAACCTATAGTTTGTCTTTGTATTCAATCGAGGAAAACGGCAACCTTGTGTTTTAGTCGTCTTCCGAGCAACAGTTCCGACAAAAGGCAAAACCACAAGTTGTTGCCATTATTCCGATTAAACCTAAACCCCAGGCTCCCCAGCTGGCGTACGTCGTGTAAGTCAGGACTTCCTCGATTTGTGGCACCAGAAACAAATCCATCCTAAGACACACACAAATTTATTTGTTTTAAATCTTAAGTTATTTTATTTGTGGGTTATTTTTTTGACCGGTAACCAAGCCATTAAGCCGTTTCAAAATAAAAGTATATTGTTCTGTTCAGAGTTCTAAACGGGCCTGAATTTGGACCCCGAACCCGACTCGTTTTTGAGAAGCACGTTTAGGCCTAAATGTGTGATTGACAGGTCTATACGTTGAAGCACCAGAAAAGACCAAGACCACAAACACAAAAGACAACTGGTCTTCAACAAGTCGTTTTAGGGCTGTTTGACTTTAGGTCGGGTCCAGCAACTAGCTACTTAGCTGGTAAAATTTATTTTTAAAAAATACTGACATAGAGTGTACAGAAGTTAGGCCCGTTTTGTTTTTTAATAAAACCCAAGCCCCACACCGGCCCGACTTACAACTTTGGTTCTGCCAAATCAATCTAGTTTGATAATAATATAGTTTGCTGTTTCGTTGTGGCAAAATGATGCCGTTTGTTTTACCAAACGATTTGTGCAAATTTGCTTCCAATATTTGGCTAGACACGTAAATCAGGCTTTAAACAAAAAAGTTTCTTAAAATCCAATTCAGTAATCGTTGGGTAGTGGACAACATGCTGATTAAAAAATAAAAATTACGAAAAAAATCCCATGTTAAAAAACCAAGACAATTAATTAAGTTCCATGTTGAAACCGTTGAAAACCGAGTAAATTATAGCTTATTCACCTGAACTGTATGACAGCCAAAGTTGGGCCAAGCATCATGAATACGGCAAGTGCCATTAAAATGTAGGTCATTACAAAGGCCACCAGCCAAATCAAGCAGTACTTCTGTCGTCTCCCACTTTCTTTTCGAACTTGTCCAAAGTGGCGACGTAATAGCTGTCGACGCCGCTGAAACTGTTCGTCAAAAGAACAACAAAAGAAGTTACAATTTCTATTTAGGTTGGCATTTTCTGTACAGCTGCTAACACAGAAACTCACAGCAACAAGGTTGTTAATTTCCGGTAGGTGGTGCACGCAAATCTTTTAAATGCAGTTTGTATACAGACATAAAAAACCCTGATCGGGATTCGTCCCCGGGAGAGTCCTGGGTTCGAGCCCCGTGAAAAAAAATGCTGACGGTTAGGACCAATAGGGCCAGCATGAGGTTTCTTAATAATAGTAACCATAGAATCAACCTAAAAACCCACTTCATAATGGTAAATTTAGTCCCTTTCCAAGTCTCATTATTTAAATAACCGCGCGCTTTACGCCATCTATCGGTATTTGGTAAACTTTGTGTGCTGTGAGTTCCTATGTTAGTAGCCCTACCGGTCATTTTTAAGCTGCCTTACCGATAGCTCCCTTATTTGGTATCTATATTGCAGCTCAAAAAACATCACCGATCCTATGCAACCAATTGTTCCTAAAACTTTGCCTCCCAACAGCCCCAGCCAGTAATAATCTCTGCAAAGACATGGTATAAGATCAACACATGGAAATTACATCGATGTAAACAAGACTTAAAACTTACTCGGCCCTTGGAAACACAATCTCAGGATCCCATCCTCTGTGGATTTCAGTTTCCTGACAGATTCGTTGATTTACAAACAAACACTCAATGCATCTGCACCATAACAATGTAAAAAATTACACTACATAAACAGCTAGCGCATAATTTCAATTAGCAGCATAAAATATTGCTCTAAGCCCAAATAGCAAAACGACATTTTTTCTTGAAGCAAAGTTTACAACAACGTTTTCAGTTTTCCAGTTCCTGTTTTTATATACCTTACCTTGGACCATCAGGAGCAACGATAGAAGCAAATATCGAGGTTCCAAGAGCACAGGTTGGTATGTCATGCAAGAATACGAGCAAAATTGTGGCAACATACCGAAGTGTGCGCCTCCCACCCTTTTCAGTCAAACGGAAATCGTAATCTGTGAAGAATTAGGATATTTTTAGTCATCAGTAATTGTAAAACACATCAGTGGGATTGAACCGGTTCGATCCGGATTTATAGAAGCTGTTCTTATTGTTTTTTGAGGTCCAACATTTTGAGCCTGTAACACAGACACAATTTAGCTTCACAAAACAAACAAATTCTATTTATTGCCTGACTCAAGATAACTTTGCATCACTTTTAAGTCAAAAGCCAATATTTTCTTGATTGCGCTAAACGTTTGTAATTTTTTTACATCGGTATGAATTAATGCTTTTACGTGCCATTTTCTGAATTTTTGCTTCTAACTTTACACAGAATGGTGAAAGCAAGCCGGAACGCCGTTTCAGTAAAAAGAAATCATTGCCAGAACGCCGTTCCGCTAAAACTCTCAACGCAAAGGTATTTTAAGTATCATGAAATCCCTGGATAATTTTCTTGTTCTGTATATGCAGTAGTTTGTACAGGTCATACTTTTGTTTTCCGTGATGTGAAGTTGTTTTTTCCTGTGGCTTTGTCATAATGGAGGATATAAGATTTCAAAAGACGAAACAGTGGCAATCATATTATCGCTTCGGCAAAAAAGGAAACTACTCTATATTTTGATCACTGTAAAAAACCAGGGGCCAGGAACCTATAAAGTTTGCGATACAGATGCGACCCTTTTTTGTTGCCTGTGTCTGTCTCTCTCACAAATCTTCATTTGCATATCTTATCACAATAATAAAATCTGTTGGATTTCTTCAGCAATAAAATGTTCTCAAACAAAATAATAACTTCTCAAAATAATACTACAAATCTGATATATGCAGCATAAGAGGCAACCAACGCTTGTGATTCGACGAACTCACCACTCAGCATGTGTGCCTCGGTTGGTATAGCGCAATTTCCCGAAAGTCTCCTGTCGTGGGCTGGAATACCACTGCTGGTTTAAACCAGAAGGCTAGAATTCTAGCCTTCCCCTTGCGTTATGGAAATGCTTGGTGATCGGCTGATTAGGTATCGCGCCTTGGGCCTGGCGTACTGTAATGCTACTGTAAAAATTCTACTGCGTACTGTAAAAACTAAAAATATAACCCACTACCATACTGAAATATGTGGGTTTATTTTGCTCATGTTTCCTGAATGTTGAGTTTAATTGTGTGAAAATTTATGTGACCTACTATACTTACCAATACTGTGATCGTCTTCATCATCTTCATCACCGTAAACTTCGCTCGTTTTGGGGGTCATGAACTTAATAAGAGGTGGAGTTAACATCAGTGCGAAGACTGAGGTTATTCCGTAAGCTATCAAGCTGTACAGAATGTCGTCTCTTATAACGTCGAGGTCCAGTCTAAAATATTTTTAACAGATTGGAAATTCTGTGTTAAACATACTTTGGGTTATGTTTTACCGTCGAAATGTGTAATGGGGAAATTAAGAAAAAAGTGAAGAAACTAAATAACGTAATAAAGTAAAATATGGGACATAAATGTTAATTTAAAGTACGGGACATATATAAATATTGACAAACATACTGTTCGGTGGAGAAATTGCCTTCGATAGGAATATCACAGTATTCCGATGATGCAACAGATGGTGAATTTACAGTCAAAATGTAGAATCTGTAACCCGAGAAACAAACAAATCACAACAATTAACGTTTTACCAAATTCACACATTTTTCAACAATTCCCCTTGTATTGTCAGTTTCGGTTTCGTCACGCATGATAAAATCGTGACGAACACATCACATTCGCAAGCAGTGAAGCGTAAATGCACGTGACGTCAACCTTAATCTCGCAGCCAAACTTTTTGCGACTCAATGCTATTTTGGTCGCATTCTTTTGCGGACCAAGCATGAAAAGGGTTTCGAAGAGTAAAGGGCTAAAGGGATTTCTGGGCCGTGTTTCAAACCCTTTGTGTATGACGCCTTATAGGAATAGCTAAAAATAAATGTTGTGTTTTGCGCGAAAAATGTCTGCCTTTTTGTTTTGGTTTTCAAAAAGGGTAATTTTACACTCTTTTTCATTATTCCTGGTGACGAGTATAAGTCAGCTGCCCCTGACGTCACCATGTTTTACGACCAAAACAATTGCAAGGTCCTGTTTTCATAGAGGTAAAACTAGTGTCCTAATATTCTATTCATAGCGTTACAACCTAAAAACTCACCGAAAAAGCTCTGTTATGTACTTGTAAAACATCAAACCATCTCCAGCAAACGAACAAAGACGGAAGACCACAAAGAAAAATATCGCAGTGCAAGTTTGAGAACACATGCCTCTAAATTTAATGCTCTTACACCTAAAACTGACGAAAAATAAATTGTTGTTACTCTTAAAGTTTGCGAATTGTTGCAAACACACACAGCTCGCAAATATGTTTTTCTGAGCATTCCTGTATAGCTTTTCAAACCTGTCGATTTTTGTGAGTAGTCCCTTAATTTGACAAAACATTTTTTCAATACTCGCATAGTTGCTTTCTATCCATAAATATAACTGCCACACTTTAACACCCAACATGATATATAAAAGGTATTTTTGCCTAACATACACCACTTTACTCGTGCAATCGACTGGTAAATCACACTACGAGAACAGAACGCGCATAACAAATCTTCTTCCAATTTTCATTTCACCTTGCTCGGTGGCTATTTAAGATGCTGTTGTACCGCAGATGCCAAACAACCTTGCTTGCAAACATATACATGTAAAATGCTTGTATTTAGAGTGTATTCATTGTGCACCCAAAGTGACTCAACAATTAAGTTAACAACTGCGTAACATTTACAAAAACCTCAATCTATTCTTGGCCACTGCAACCAGATTAAAACTGTTTGTGGTAGCTGGATTATTCCTATAGTTATTATTAACGACCAGTATAGTACATGATAAAACCTTGGCTAGGAATAAAGACTCATCATTTAATATGCAAAGCGAGACAGGTCCCAATGGGTGGCCACACCTTGGCCTTTGGGGGAAGAACTTAGCAAAGATCATTGCTTAGTTGTACTCAGGTTTAAGCTTGTCGCTTGGTTGATTGTAAAGAGGAGCGTGTTTGTACAAAATGCTACGCCTTTGTGCGAACAAACTGGCGACCTGAGAGATGCACTTAATTCGCATACAAAATTCGTATAGTATACAAATGACTGAAAACTTGGATGTTACATCAAATTGGCAGGTATCAAAGAAACTTTAAAGCAACTTCACCTAATTCGGTGTTTAACCTCAAAAATACTTGTTTGTGCCAGTATTTCTACCCTATATTTTGTGTCGTTTGAATTGAAAAAACTTTTTACCTCTTGAAGTCAAATAGCACAGCTTTAAGTCCGTTGATTTTAAGCGCTAAACCTGACTTAGAAATCACAAAAAAACGTTTTACAGAAAAAAACTTATCTTTTAACTAAAAACAATAATAAAACATGCGTTTCTTGACTTGACTGACTTTACAAGAAGTTTTCTGCTATTATCAACTATAGCTGTATAATATCTTCGTTTACACGCTTCTTTGTGTGCAAATACCTGAGTCTTTGACTGAGACAAAATACCAAGAAAGAAAATACGGCGGAAATCGGGGACAAAACTTTGCGACGCGCTTGACTGATCATGTGCACAGTGACGTCATAGAGGATCGTCACGCTTGTGCTACAAGGGTTAATGTAAGCCAGTCAAAACTCAAAATCCCCCAAAAGATACGTGATTGGATCAAGGGACTTTTGAACTGTTTTCACTGATGCCGATTTTTTAAAGATTTAGCTTTTCTAAGGGACAGTGCTCGGTTGATTCTTAGGAAAAATTTTTACGACTGTCAGGAGTCTATGTAATAACTGGTTTGCAAATTAGTTAACATCATGAAACATGGTTCAAAACAGAATTCAAATGAGACACATATCAGAACAAAACAGTAAAACACACAGTTGAACACAAAGCGTCGCTTTCTATGTCTGATATGTATATGTCAAAATTATTATCTGCAAACTTTGCACGAATTTAACCAACGGTTTAAAGAAAGCAAATAAAAACAAATGACCAAGCAAATTAAGTTTTATCGTAAATATAGTTCAAATTGATCCTCGATTTTAAATCAATTTGTCCTGTAGACAAAATTTAAAAAAGAGTTTTTAAAACAAAACCAAAAAATTTAATTTTACTAGCAGTCAATGTGCAGGATTGTACTTTGCAAATCAATATCAAACAAAGTTGTTCTGGATTTGTTATAAGTCAGCCGAGTAGAAGCTTGACCAAATATTGCCTTTAGGAGCAAACATTCCGTCAGAAGAGAGAAGAACGATGGTGGTCTAGCAACTTGCCATGTTAGATAATTCCACTTTGCATAAGCGCAAGGACAAGAGCTCCGGTGATGATGAATATAATAACAGCTGCAGCATGCTTCGTCCTCAAGATGTTTAGCATCGAGTTCTGAAAAAAATAGGTTTTATTTTATACAGCCGTTAGGGGGCGCAGTAGAGTTATTTTGAAAATGGTGTACGAGCCACTGGTTTGGAGGCGTTAAACCGGGCTTAACTTTTTATTTATACTTCCCTAGTTTTTTGCAAGAAGTTTTAGTCTCGCAATTATATTTTAGAGCATTACGTGACTAATGCAAGTAGCAAACTGCGTTCTAATTTAACAGCTTTAACAACTGGGTGTAAAAAAAAACAAGTAAATTCGTTCAGTGTCTCAAAACTGTAGTCTATGTCTTGAGTTTGCTGATTATAATTAAACAGAAATAAAAAACAAGTATATTTTGGACAATTGTAGCGGCAAAAATTGGTGCTTGTCTGATATCAAGAACTTGACGAATTGAGTACATTGTTAAACTGCTGGCTACTTTGAGAATGCTTTAAGCTGAAATACTTTGTTTTAGGTAAACCACTCAAAATAAATAATAAATACCAACAACTTTACCCAGGTTTTACCAAAAATAATTCAGAAAAAAAAACAGACAAAAACAATGATTTTCGTCGTTATGTGGACTATAGGCTTTAAAAGAACATAGACACTGGGCCTTTCTGGATTAGAGGATTAAAGGTTTTGTTCAAGCGAGTAATGATATTGCGTAGTAATCTGGATGAGGATTTGCGTGAATGTCAACCAAACACATTATTGTAATCTGACCATCTGTCACAATATAGTATCACCGGCACTATTGAGCCATGGAGATAAAATTCACCTTCAACATATGCGAATGTTGAACCAGTTCTTACGAATGCACAACAATAAAAGGGAAACCCATATGCATCATAGACGGTGACTTTTTTAAATTGCACCTTTGACGTTTGACATTTTTTAATTTTGAAAATAAAAGCAATGCGCCGGTCTAAGTTTACTGCAGACATTGCTTACTGTTTTAACCTACATAAACTGTATAGCATGTACGACGAATGCCTTGTCAACAGCTGCACTGGTCTTTTAGGTCAAACAGTATGCAAATGTTTTTAAATATGACACTGCACAAGATTATTTTGGTAAAACCTACAGAAAATATAAGTTTTGGCATTTACCTTTATTTGAGTTTGCTTTTGAATGCACATGCTTTCCATCTTAAAGGCTGTGTAAAATATAAACATTAAAATACAGATGACACTATACAGTTTATGAAATAAGACAAGAAAACTTACAACTGAAATTCTGGACTGTCCATGCATGAACTGCGATTTGTGTCTAAAAAAATATCATTTATTAAAAGTTGACATTTCTTTGGATGTAGAAGTGTTTGTTAAGGCTACAATATTTTTATCGGGTCAAAGAATGGCCCAAGGCCAATTTCTTATGTGACGCCTGAAAAATTTGGGTATCATTAAACTCTTGTCTTGTGACAAAGATTTGCGCAAGGACGATCAGCCGCCGGCCACAAGTGATTCGATATGTTGTCGCATCGCAACTTATAAATATGTCTGTACAAAATTACTCGGAAGACGATCAACGTCAGGAAAATCTTTTTGAAACAGAATGATTAATTTCGCCTATTTAGAAGGCATGGTCACTGACGACGATTAGTCAGTTTCCGTCTTATTTAAATGGAATCAAGTTCACAGGCTGTAATTAGTGGTTCAACGTTTTGAATTGTGAACAACTTTTACCCCATGCGTTTGATGCGTTTTACTTATCTGACGTTTGCTACCAGTGTTTAGGCACCGACATCTAAATATAACGCTTTGTTTGTAGCTTTTAAACCTTTTCCTTACTGCCAGTCGCATCACAAGTTCTAATCGTACCAAATATCGCTAATGTATCCGCCAAGCCTAAAGTATATGTCAAAATATACCCCACATGTTCAATTGGGAATTGTAAAAAACAAGGCCCGAACCCAAAGTTATATCGAAATAAAGCCCGAATTAAGACCGCAAGTTAGAATTTGCTAGCCAAATTATGTCTATTCCATTTAAACCGAACCCGAACTGAACCCAAACCGGACCCAAAAAGCCCGGTCTAAATTAACCCTGGCGCGAACCAACAATTGGTATCGGCGGAACCCTTGGTTTGAAGTAACAAAAACCACAAATTCCTCATCCCAAATCCAACAGGTTTCATAAACGTTATTCGTGTTTGATTCTTACATGCAAAGCGTGGAGGATCATCTCCATTTTTCTCAGTGAGTCCTCCATTCGAGATGCAGGAGGTTTATTCCCTTCCTTCGTTCTCTCTTTACTCGGAGTCGCAGCTTTCAGATCAAACACACCCGGTTTTGTGTGAACTCCATTACGAATTCCGTTCCATGCTAAACGAACAGATCAATTCTTTTTTTCAAATCGTTACGGTTAGCTTTCTGCAGTGGTTCTCAGCTGGTGGTCCATGGACCATTTAGATTACCAATAATGGTCAATAATGACTTTTTGGGTGGTCCACGGGACGTTAGTTATGTTTAGTGATAAAATGGAAATAGCACATAATTAATTGAATATTCAATACGAAAAAAAAACTTATTCAAGTTATTGACCATGTAATGTTTGATATCACTCCTGGAAATTATGCATTGAAGAAATAAATTCCAAGCCGATATGCTTGTTGTGGATGCCTTTCTCCTTAACTATGTATTGGTCCACCATTATTATTTACTGAACTAGTGGAACATAACCCGAAACTATTTGAAAACCATTGGCTTACTGGTTACAGTGGCCAAAAATGACATGTTTTCTTATCCTTTTTTTCAAATAATAACGGTGTGAGTAATTGTCAAAGCGTTTGCTATTTTATGAAAGCATCAATCAATGAATGATAAGATGCAGAGAGTACACACTGCCGCAGTAGCCAATGCGGTCTACTTCGTGTCACCAGCTGCACTGATTAGACCTTCTAGGTTTAAACAGTGTGCGCTCTCCGCAGCTAGTCGTTTGCAATTAGGTGTGGTAAAAATTAGCGACATGTCACATTAAAAGCAATTATTGGTCAAACATGGATCCTTAAATTTAACCAAAAGACATTGGAAATATTGGGTTTGCTATTCATATCCATGTATTTCATCAAACTCTTCGGTCACCGACAAAACTTTATAATACGTGTTTTTGTAGTTCTGATTAATTATTAAACCAAGCAAAAGCAGACCGGGTTCGGACCTTTAATCTTTAGTTTAAGTACAATAAAAAATGCCTAAAATGTTAAAACAAAGCTGTCAAATTTTAACAGCACTAATTTTTACTTGGAACTGAATGGTTTGCTGTGACGCTATTGATGCGAAACAAAATCTTGAGATCACGTGAGAACATTTCCAGCGCGGCAGCAAAGTCGGTCCATTGAAGCTCAAGCGCTGTTTTCAGTTCTCCATCGATCTGGTCAATTTTGTCTTTGTTTACTCTGCAAAAATCGCGATCGCATCCTTATACACAAATCTATACATTTCATTTATGGTAGAAAGTAACTTAACCAGTACCAGCGAAATCAGATATTCCGAACAGTTAAAAAAATACCTTTCTATATAGTGGCATTATGAAAACTGCTTTGGATACCATATACAAGTTATGGACAGAAACAACTAGTATTTTTGTTTAACATTACACCAGCTGAACGACATTTTTGTTAAATATGCAACCTGGTGGACGAAAACGCCTGTACAGCATTTTCTATTACCATAAGTTGGTCGTACTTCAATACTATCTGTTATAGTGGGAGTGTATTTATTCCAAACAACGCCAGATATTAAAAATCACGTGCCAATCGTGTGGCATCATTTCTTTATTGTGTTTGTTTTACAAAATGGAAGACATATAGGATTTTACGGATTTTTATTTTATTTGGAATCGTGTACCCCTAAACCTAACGAGTTTGTCCCACAACATGAGGAAAGCACCAGTAGTGGGGTTCAAATTTTTTTCAGTGTGTTCTATCACAAATGTAATATTTTTTCTGTCGGTTCTGTGTTACAAAAAGTCCATTGACAGTAACCAGTAATTCTAACCGGTTCGCTAAACTTATAAAATTTCGTGAGACGGTTCTGTAGAGTCGGTGCGAACGGGCTGAATCCCACCACTAGGTAGCACGCATTTACCGCAGCTTATACAGCACACGGGTGTAATAAACACATTTTGTGTAGAAGGTATGCTTTAAAATTTATATTGAACCAATTGTTTCATCATGAGTTACACGCAATTGTCTTCGATGTCGCAAACGATTCCATTATGTTTTCATGTCTTGCAGTTAAACTTACTTTTTTAAAGCTGGCAGCAAAATTTTCATAATCTCGAAGGCTTTTTCGACAATTTGTATTTGCACAGTTGTGATTTTACTTTTCAATTCCTCCCCTCCGGTTTGCTGAACAGTGACAGAACCTGTCCCGTAAGATGCCAGGAAGCGATGGGATGATGTGAGATCGATAAATTCACTGATTCGTTCGGCGTTCTGCATCAAAAACAAATTACATGAGGTTAGTAGATTTCGATATCGACGTAAACGTTTAGTGAGTATTTAGAATGATTAATAAAAAACAGGTACAAAGCGTAAATCCTTTCTTGAAATGAACAGAAATGTATATTTCGCCTGATCAAAGGATCAGTTTCTGTAAAAAAGCAAACATGCGGTATATGTGTCTCAGCTAATTGTTTAGTGAGTACAAGTTTAGTATAAACCTTTTATTTACTATTTGTCATTGTTTGGTGCTGATAAGACCAAGGAATAGACTAAGAAACAAAAGTTGTTGATCGGGTTCGCTGCGTTATAAACTTTAAAAAAATCAACATCTCTAACTATACTATGGCTAAAGTTTTCTAAACTGAAAAAATTCCCTTTTTTGTTATTCAACCTTTAAACAAATCCTTTTTTGTATATAGGATCACAATACATTAAACACTAAAGTCCATAATTGATCGTACCACTGATGTTTACCGATGTCCTGGAATTATGTGTTCTTGTAAAATTAATACTATTTAAATAAAGACTATTTGTTCATTGTTGCATTTGCAAGTGTTCTCTATGGTTTGGCACCATACAGTGTATTTATTATAAGCTGGACAAAACGAAAGGCTCTTTAGCAAGCTACATTTATTAAAGAAGATTTTTCTTTTTTCTAAAAAAAGTTTTGGTCTTTGTAGACCAAAAATTAACAAAAAATGACAAAGCAATTTTGAAACGAGTTTTCTGGTCAGTTTACCTGATGTAACGAATTCACACAATCTTCTTTGCTGGATTGATGGATGGACATTTCATTTCCAAGCGTGCTTTGCTGCCCCTTCAACGAATGTCATTTCTTGATCCAACAAAACCGTAATCAAAATATCCACAAACAAAGTTGGTCACTTTGGCTTCATTAACATAATGCCCCTGAAATCATACTTGTTGATTTTGTTTTTCGTTTTCTGCAAACAGTTTACCTAAAAGAAATTCAATTCTGTTTTTGTACCTTATAGTTTGTGTCCTGCAAAACAAACAATTAGGCTTCTGATTGAGGTGCAAAGTTTTATAGGGCTTTTTAGTCACATATGCAGCCTAAATTTTTCCTTTGAAATCAATTTGAATCAAATTTAGAGCATTGAGACTAACCTTTTTTGGTGTCCTCTTACAACCCAGTTTATATTTGATATCGTAACATTTTTCCTTTTTTACACAAAACTGTCTACACTGAGTCGAATACTGCAAAATAATTAAACAAAACAGCCATAAAATAGTAACCTTTTAGACTCGCCGTGTAAATCTCACATGCATTTAAAGATAACTTAATTTTTCTATGTTTTACAACTTATTGAATATCTGAGTAAAACAACTAGTCACATAAAAAAAACTAACTACAGAAATACAAAACGTGAGGTATGACAGCAGCCAAGGTTTTTGTCTGAGCAGCAGCAGAGAGACCTTTCAATCGATGCAAAACGCGTTGAAGAGATAAGCAGCGGTCGTTAAGCTCTTTGCCCAAGCTGAGCCGTGGTGATGGCTTTTTGCAATCAAATACCGGTCATTGATACAAAAAATAAGGACAAGTACGTTGTTCTTTGTGGCTTCCGATCATGCTGTGCTACAGCACACAACGTTTATCGCTTGCCATATTTTTGCCTTTTTTTTCTCGTTTTCAGTTTCTGTTCACTTGCTTTACATTGTTTCATTCTAAATGTTAGCTTAATTCATTTTTTGGCATTTGTCGCCCGCCATATCTTTGCCACCCGAAAGTACAAGCCCAAAGTCCGGCCCAAACCCGAACCGTTTTAGAGAAGTCAGTTTAGGCCCGAAAATTTGATTGACAGGCCTCTACATAATAGCCTACAAAATGTACTACTGTACAGAACATAATTAAAAATGGCGTTTTAGTGCTGTTGGGCATTCGGTGAAGTGAAGTCCAGCAACTAGCTACTTAGTTAGGTAATTTTATCTAAAAAAAAAACGGACACATAAGTCAGCCCGAATCAAGCCCGTTTGTTTAACAAAAACCTAAGCCCGAACCGTAAAGCTCGGTCCGACTTACAACTCTGAAAGGATGACCACAAGATCTTTCGCTGTCCCACACGCGCAATCTATATTCCACCATTGCCTATTTTCGTTTTATCTGCAAATAAACTAATGCAACCTTTTTTAGACAACGCTTTTCAGGTTTGAAGCTCATATCATGCCTTGACAATATCAGGGCTTAGAGATTAAATAAAGATATCAAATATTCTTTTTACAATAACTGCATATGTTAATTTGTGCTGCATTTAAAACAAATTGTAAGGTTGTTGACTGCACAAAGCTCGTGGGTAAACCAGTTTTAAATCGGTTCATCTTTTATTATGCTTCACAGAAATATGTGACTTACTTGAAATGTATTAAAGAAAATTCGTGTAATATATGATAAAGGCGAAAATAAAATACACAAGATGAAAGCAATTGCACCAATACAACATCACTATTTATCACAATATTATCACTTTTTTAACACCTTGTTACGTGCAACGCAAAGGGACACAGGTACACATGACCTTTGCCTTTCTTTGCATGTGTAAAATAATCCATAAGCAATTCGGATATAACACTGAAAGATGAACGCATGAAAAATCAAAACATACGAAAGTGGGAATAAATAATATGACACAATTTTATCTAGTCAATAATTAAAAGACAGCGAATTTATAATCACAAAATACAAGAGCTATGAACGAAAAAGGCCCTCTTTGCACAGCTACGTCAGTGAATGAATGACGTATCCATCGCATGACGTCACCGATAATGACTCGGCATACATGGCGTCGATGACTTCGCAATATTTCTCGAGGATAAAGGTGCGTCGTATTTTCATGGTCGGGCCTAGTTGATTGTAAAGAGGTTTTAAATGTTTTGGTTATATTTACGAAAACAAGCGCATAAATACCGATCTCTCCTCCTTTCACCGAGAAGTCATCCGGTAAGAGAACCCATTTGCGGATGAGTTGGGCACGTGAGGTCGCCCGCGAGTTAACTTGAATTAGTCGTTTCTGCAAGAAATTGGGGATTTTATTTACAATGGCACATCACGCATATGGTGTTTCTATAATAGACTGCAGAACTACATCCACCTAGTGCAAAAGTATGCCTAACTGTGACAATATATGTGACAATAAATGGGTACATCTCGGTCAAAATGTACTGTCAAAAAATATTGCATAGGGGCAATTTAAAAGTTTAACATTAGTCAAATTCGGATCGTACATTTGACGCAGCATAGCGTAATCTGCCAAAAATTACACGGAACAATAGGTGATCGTTTTTTGTCGGGAAACGATGTTGGAAATCGACAACATTCCTCAGAAAAATGAGCAACATCCACATAATGGGTAAGAATTTGTGACATTTTACTGACACATAACACTGGGTGTCCATGAACTTATTTGGTGTCGAACTCAGGTCCATTATTTCGACCCTAACCGCACGATGACAAACACAATCATTTCTCACATTCCGTCACCGACCAAGTCCGGCACATTCACCCTCCCACACACATACCTCAATTTCTTTGATCACGTGGCTGTTGAGACCTGACGCGATTGGTCCGATTGTCGACGCGTCATCGCCACAGTCGCGACAAAAAGCGCGGGAAACGGGAGCGAGTCGATTCGTAGACCGTCCGCTAGACTCATCCACTTCGCACTGTAAAATATGACGGATGACCCCTGCGTGCTGTTCCAAACAAGGCATGTCGTGTGCGACCACACGCGAGCGGTTACGTCATAATTGCATGACGTCATCGTCGCAAATGGATCAAAGGCGTGTTTGTCATCGAGGTGTGAGAGCGCATCCTATACGCGAGCGTTTGATGATAGGTAGTTTTGATTTTTTCCCACGTCAGTGGAAGTTTGAATAGTTTAGTAATAAAGGCACTTGAGTCTTTACAAAAAAGGTTGGATGGATGTGAGGGGGTGTGCGGGAGTGACAATTGAAAGCCGCACATTTTTTCAATTGTTGTCGACGATCAAACACAACAAACCAACGGATATTGGCTAAGTAATCGTTTATTTTTGAGTGATGAAGTTTATTGCGTCCTAGGGCTGGGAATTGTCGGCATATTTTCTATTGACCCGAAACTATACTTGTAATAATGTCATGGATTTACGTATGTGTATGAGTCTGTTTGGAAACGGTGCTTCACCTATAACCAATCTGAAATCACAAACAAACATATTACCAACCGTATGCAAGGGCAACTTTCTACAAAGTACACTTGACTCGTATCATTTACCCATCTGGAGGTGCCAAGCAACATATTTGTACAAAATTAGCTAAACAATTAGAAACAGAAAAAAAAGGTAAATTAAAAACCCCAGTCGTGTTATACTCACAGTGCACCGAACTCACTCTCTGGTGAGCTCCAGCCACATAACGCTGCATACTACGGTGCACCGTAGATACATGTATCTGCAGTGCGTTTAATGATCCACCAAGTGTACCATTCACTATTTTGTGCTTCAAAACGTTTTAACGTTGCGCAGCTATATCCGACTTGGTGATTGTTCAGTGTCATTAATTGTGACGGTTTATCTGCTTTAACTAGCGAAATTAACTCAACTCAACCGAGGGCCGTGATTTCGATAGTATCACATCAATTGACAAGAACTTGTAGCACGCCTATTTTGCTGCCAGCACTCGACTTTAACGATGTCGCGTTGGCGTACAAACAGACAGATATCGGAACTTGCTTATGCACCAGTATAGACGCATCCTGACCTGCGCACTTGAATCTGTCATATAGCGGGAAACTACTCCACGCCCTTACTATGTACAGTACACCCGGTACTAGTACAAGCCCGTGCGCAAAAGCCCATTTCTACCTTAACTTTTAAGTTATAAATAGCTTTTTTGCGGGTTACTAATGTAATTATGAAGTTGGTTATCAGTTGCGGAAACCGTTGGTGGTGGGTTCGAAACCCGGCGTTAGTGATAAGGCGCGCGTCACTTGTGTTTCATGTGCATTAGGTTTCCTGTAATAAAATACCAACAACATGAGGTATTAGCCAGTCTGGAGAATTGTAAGTCTCGAGAAATATGCAAAATATGACATTAAAGCTATGTACTTTGTTGTGTGTTGTGGACAAGCCATACAGAATGGTATAAGAGTGAGGCACAGCCCCGGCAGATAACAAACGGAAAAACGTTACTACTCAAGGATGTTGTAATGCTAATGCAGTAATCTAAGTTTGTCTTTATAATTTAGGCGCCCCTTTCACTGCAAATACTTTATTTGTTAATCCAGTAATTATAGAATTGATTACATCCACAAATAAGTATGTTTCATCCCACCCTTTAAAACATAAAGAAGAAATTCATGAGAAAACAAAAAAAACATTAGGTTAAGAGGTTTTTCATGTACAGACAACCCTGGTTATAGCGGTGTTCCAACGAGCACGTTACCATGGCTTAGTTCACTGTGATCAAATGGGAAAACCGTTCCATGCCGTTATATGAAGCAAAATATCTAAACGTCTAGCATTACACACATGCCCAAATTACGCACGGTATATGTACAAAATCTTGTATAATTCGGCTTGTTTTTTAAAAAAAACTTTAACACAATATTAAAAAATTTGTTAAATATAAAAGCCGACGGTTTGACGTTCCATACGAAACACCTTCATTTATGTTGTTTTCTATGTAATTTCGCGTTGATGAAAAAATAGTTATGTATTGCTGACCTGCAGAGTAAGTAGAACCGACAGGAATCGCTTTCCGTCTCCAACCAACACACAATGACTCAATGCTGGCAACGCATCACACACCTGGGCCTCGATAAGTTTTGGGGGAACATTTTCACCCCCAGCCGTAATAATCAGGTCTAAAAATGTGCAACATCACCAAAACCTTACAACAGTAGTTTCAAACAAGGAGGAATTTACTTCAATTTTTACATGTGATTTGCAAACAGACAATCTTTGTAAATACGAACATTGAACTTTGAGTTTTAAATGATCTTTGCATCGGTTTCGCATTTTATATGTAGATTATTGGGAAGGAATGAGAATGTTTTGAAATGTTAAGTGAGTAATTTGTCGATAAAGGTTGGGAACCACTGCCTTATAAGAATAAGTCAAAAAGCCATAAAATACATTTTATTTGGCAAAAAAATAAATTTGTGATTATTGACGCTAGATGAAGCACCTTTGATTCGACCTGTGACATAAAGAAATCCCTGCTCGTCGAACTTGCCTACGTCACCCGTGTGCAGCCAACCGGAACTGTCGATGACCTGCGCAGTACTTTCCGGTGCATCAAGGTATCCCATCATTATATTGCGTCCCCACAGACAAATCTAAAGCCACAAACATTTTCTTGCTGTAGATTGGAGAAAAAACCTCATGGGTCTTCATATGGATCAAAATCAAATAATTTATGCAATGATGACGTTACCTCGTCACTCCCGCTCTCATCCAGTTTAGTCATCACGCCGCCCATACTTTTCCCGACTGATTGGAGTCTAAAACATCCAGCTTCATTCAAGCAGGCAACGTGTGGACCTGCCAGTTTAAAAAGCAAATTGAAAACTTATATTCGATATAAATCTTGCGCCCATGGGTTCGAACCCCAGCAAGGAAATAAAGTTTTGTTACAAAGTGTAAGTCGACTGGTGAAACTAACGTAGTTTCTAATTTTTTTATCATCGACATTATGTTTAGATATTCTGTTTAATTTATTTCTTCTTTTTAATTGCGAAAACGACGTTTCATATGGTACATTATCGAGCTATATCAGCTGACTCAATGCCGTATAACTTGGTGAAAAAACGACAGAAAGGGGCCGGTTTAAAACCCAGAACCTTTAGATACCAGTTAACAAGCCATTCGGTCCTACTTAATAGATCCTGAGTCACGTAAACTGAAAAACTGAGATATCACATTAAAGTTTTATCACCTGTTGATTCGCTGAGTCCGTACACCTGGACAAGCGCCACGTGATGGCACCAGAGAGACTTTTGCGTGTCTTCGGAGAGTGGCGCGGCTGACGAAACGACGAGCCTGCAACGGTCCAACCCAAGAGCGCTTAACACTCGACGGAATAACAGAACATCAGCAAGCTGATAACCTAATGGCTTCGATGTATTGCTAAAACGATATAAATCAAGTTTAACAGTAAAGCAATAGAAGATAAAATCGTGGTTAAAACTGTATCAGTCGGTTCATATAAAGGAGTATATTTATTTCGCCCAAGTGGCATCACCAGTTGCTACAAGTAAAATGTAGTGCAGCTGTAAATTAATTGCACTTTTTACAAGGCCGTTTTGTAAAATACTATAGTTTGAGAAAGTCGGTTTTGTGCGTAAACACCAGGCATAGATAGGTGAGTGGTTACTTCCTAAAAGTAGATTCAAAAATGTTGATTTGTCACACCATTAGGTTGTACATTTTACAATAAAATCTAGGTACCAATTTAATTAGAGTTCAAAAACCATAATGCAATATCAGCTAACGTTCGTTGGTCTGTAGAGCACTGTCATTGAAAACCGTTTTTCGTTTGGAACACAATACACGGATCTGTTCATAAGTTTAATGAATAAAATAACTACCCAAATGAACGTGGGTAAAGTTTTTAGTTTCATATCTAATTTAGCCTCACGTTGGACAAAGTTAGCATTAAAAAAGTTTTTGAGTCACTTGTTTGGATCAAAATTAACGGGATCAAAACCCACAGGAAAATCCCCGTGTGTAAACAACAACGGGCAGCGTTTTATTCCACCGCACACATTAAGCCACAAGCGTTGAGCCGATAAGCGTAGGTGGGTGTTTGCCCGAATCAACATCTGCTCGACTTGGTCTCGTGCACAAATGTACACAACATTCCTAACCGTTTGTTCCGCTTTTATAGAATTTTTAGAACTCAGCATGATAGCAGCGTTTCGTGTTCACTCTATATAGGACTAATCGCAAAACTATTGCACGAAAATGTTATTGTTTAAAACGATCATACATGATACAACATAAGCTATAAAAGCATTTTTACGGTTAAATGCAGAAAGTTTGATTGGAAACTCATTAAAATCGAAATTGAAACTAAAATCATTTTTCGACGTAAGACCTATTGGAAAAGTTTTGAACATTTGGGAGAATTTTCTCTCACGGTGTTTCAACCCCTAATAATGACGTCACAGTGATGGCACACCCTTCCGACTTATGACGTATAACCTACCTCGGGATCCAACGGAAAAGAGAAAGGTTTTCCGAAAGAAAAATTGTGACATACATTTTGTTGGTTTTGAGAAAATCTTCTTGTCAGGGTCAGGGTCAATGTCTTATGATTTTATCTGATTTATTTGCTGTGACAGAGATCATTTTATGACGTCACCGTTTATTTTACTTGCTGAGGAGGAAAACCGCTTTCGTACTGGGGCCCCTAAACACCTTTTGCGTGACAATGAATGACGAAGCATTAAAAAACATTTCGGACAGACAAAATAATACAGAATTTAAAAAGCTAAGATGTTTCATCCAAATTCGAAATTAATTAAGCTTAGATATCTTTTTTCGCGAAACGCTTATGAAAAGCGCATGTCGAACCAAGCAGCATAAATAAACTTGTCTGGTTTTTACATTCCCCTGAAATGCGCAATATCAGCCAATCTTCGTTGCTATCTGATAAGTACTCTTTGTTTACTATATTTGCACTGTTATAAGTAAGCGTGTGACAAGATGTGACTATTTTTTGGCCACACAAAGAATACACAATCCAACCGCCGCGTCCGTTATGGAAAAAAAGCGACAATAACAACAACAAGAATAGAAACAAGAATCCACGAATAAGGATAGCAATTTCCGGTCTTCAAAGCGCTTCAAATGATTGAGCCCAATTTCCACTATCGAGCCTACTAATCCGGCGTCCGTACCAAACAAATAACAGTGGATAGACATAGAGAAGACCCGAATTCACACAATACAGCTAAGGGCTTCTATTTGCGGAGTTAGGGGGAGAAAATGTGTCAACAAGAGCCCAGTGACAAAACCTGTACAATAGGTCGCCTCTTGAGTGGGCGTTTCGGCTATTTATAAAGAACACCGGTGGTGCCGCCTGCTATACTAACACAATAACTTTTTTGGCTGGGCCGATGTGTTGCGAAGGGTCCGAGAACGCCGGGGTACTGCGTGGGCACATTTTGGAATTTCCTTCAGTGAAAGAGCGCTGCACGTGATTGGGGCCCACGCCTACGTAGCTCTCTCGCCGTTCGTTTACTTTTGGGATATTGTCCAGAACCGCTTGTGCTGTTTCGTGGTTATTTGCTACAGTGCAGATATCCGACCTTTGGTGGGTAAATTTCCAAAATTATTCCTAAATGCTCATGCTCGGAATTTACGTTTTTGCAGCTGTTCTCAAAAAGAAGAAATTTGTTTTTAAGTGGCTAAAACCGTTGGCGCCTTGTGTACCTGACCTTAGTGGCATTTCCAGTTAAGCTACATTAAAGACTTATTCCAACATTGCCTAATTGTCATTTATATTTTTGGACACAAAAGGTTGCAAGTTTTATTACAAATCTTTTCGACTAGTGGGCCTAAGATGCACACAAAAGGAATATGACGTAACGTTTGTTGACGTCATGAGTACTGTGGTTTACATATAATAATATAATACGCGTCGCATAGCGGAGATTACTTTCGAAGACATTGTTCGGTTCAAATATAGGTTCTTCTGAAATACTTGCACTAATCACAAGCGCACAAAGGGAGCATAGAAAATAGAAAACCACAGAGACAATGTCTCCCTGAATACCAAACTATAGTAAATTCAATAAATGGGTTTGGCGTACAACGTCACTCGTAATGTTGCCAGTTTTAACCAGTTCTGACGCGTAAAAACGTCTTCGTCTCTAGCGGTACAGATGAAAACCGAATAGCGCCTAGTTGGTCTGAAATTCCCAACCTTTCAACACTAAACCGACCAGAATTTCGTCAGTAAAACCTCTAGAGGGCTTGACGCCCCCAGAGGAAGTAGTTAAAACCGTTAGTGACGTCAAAATATGGAAAGTACCGGAGCTTTGGAAAAGATCAAAGTAACATTCTAGCAGTGTTGGACAATAAACTGACTGAAGTGCTGAATTTCGTCACCTCTTTGAAAATAAACGGAATTCCCACACATTTGTAACCCGTGATATAGAATTTAGTCATCTAATGCCCTGTCATTGTGATGTTTTAACGCCAGGCACCTGTATGTTAACAATACATGCAACACCAAGTGTGTGTGTGTTCAATCAGTATAAATTTTAGCATAACAGCAAAGACCCAGCGTATATATTCAAGTAAATTGATTCTGGGAAGCATTTTCTGTTCTTTTGCCATTCTTGCAATCCACCTTTCATTTATATACCACAAGTTGAGAAAGGTTTATTTGAAGATGCGAAATATATTTGTTCTGTACAGGATTGTCAACTGATTATAACCGGGAAATAAACCTTTTCCAACTAGTGATATTTAAATTCAGGTGTACCTTTTAGGCATTATATTGCTTTGTAAATGACATGGGCAAATGCAGAAACATCTAAGAATAAACCACGTCGCTTTTTACGTTGGTGATTGCCAGTGTGTACTTCATAATTGCAACATGTGTTCTGCAAAACGCAAAGGACGCAAAGCATACAATGTTTCAGGGCAATGGAAAGTCTAATAGACGATTTATAAATAGAAATAAACCTTTAACGCCAATCCAACACCAGAAGCAGAAATACTTGAATCTTGACCTTTACACATTTACATCAGTACAGGTCGGAGGGAAAGGTCATGTATTCGTACAACGTCTGCGGTTCGGGACGTACGTCGTTATATGTTACGTCACAATCTGGCGGGGGCGAGGTTTCAAAGGTCAAAGTTTTTGTGACAAGTTCTCGGGGAAACCAAAACTGAAACAGTTAACTCCCACGCGAGTGATGTGAATTTGTTGATTGACACGTGAAGTTGGTTGTTTCATTTTTGTGCATTTGCTTTACGACTGTTGTGTACCGGTTTATGATTCGAATCGAGTTCACTTTTGTTTGACATTTAGCCGACTTGCCTGAACGAAGGCAAAACACATTATAGCTGTTGCAAATATCCCATGCACTGGGCACAGGTTGTTGGTCAAATGGAAGAGTTAACTCACTCGTATGCAGGCATAAACATATTGAGCTTTCGGGCGTGCCGGGTTCAAACGTTGTGTAAAAACTAGGTTCTAGTGAAAGTTGTTTCAAGTTCATTGCAATTATTTGGAAGCCAACGTAACAAACGCCTTTGCACAAAGAAAAACGTATTTTTAACGAGTAACTAAGATTTACTTTCATTTTCTAATCAGTGAAAGTATGAGCAATAAAACCGACCACTCGCAAGTGATCTATTTTACATCCAAGTCATTTTGCTGTAAAAGTTTTTTTTAGCAAAACAAGTCCTTGGAAATGCAAAAAATAAGGTTTAAAGTTTGGTTAGGGCATAATATATAGATTGCATAAATATCGATCAGTCAAAAACTGTTTCTAGCACTAACACAACCACTGCTATTTTGCAAACAAAAATCAATCGGAGTTTGTGCTGCGCGTGATCCGTGTTAATCCAAATACATTGAAAATCGACTCGAATTCCACATGTGACTTGCTGTGCTGCGCAAATTTTCCCATGACTGCTTTACAGAACAGGCCACCTTTGCAAGTGGTTATTGGGGATTTGCTATTTGCGTTCAGGGCCCGGTTTTCTCACAAACACAGCCGTTTGTGGCGTGATGTTTTAAAGGCTCTATAGGGAGTTTACTTTTTGCACACGAGCCCTCTTCGGTGTCTTGAGAAGAAACTAAACACGATTCCTTCAGCCTATGTTTGCGCCGCTGAACGTGGGCGGGGAAACCCCCTATTGCCTGATGTTTGTCAAACTCAAAGGTTCAAATCCAACAAAATATATTTGTCGATGCTGAGAGCAAGAGAAAGCTGGTATTGCGATAAGTCACGGAAGACATGACTTTTTCAATAAATTTTGAAAACTGAAAATTGATTTTGTTAATTTAAATACCTTTTAACATCCATTAATTTCCATGTTGCCTTGGCTGAGGTCTTATGTTTAGAATTATACACCAAAGCCATTTCTGGTTGCAATACCGAAATATTTTTAAAAAGTTACAACTAACAATCAAATGTTGCTAAATTTTGTTCTTTTTGGAAATAAAATGGCAAACAAGTGATTGAAACCGGCAATCTTCCCCGCTTCTCTTCAAGGGTGGACAAAGTTTGGGGCATGAAAATGCACACGTGTTTTTGAGCCATTAGCGTTTGTCCGACTATGAGAAATTGCCATATACTATGTCCATGTTCAAAATGGCCATGAAAACGTAGCAGCAGTCATGAATAACCAAGTATTGCTCATCCAGCAGTTTTATTGTAAACAATCGACGTTTCGACGTCCTATACAAGACGCCTTCATCAGGATAATGACATAACCTGCAGGACAACTTCCTTTTTAAAGCGACAAAATGCAAAACACACACATGTAAAACAGCGATAACAAGATCGCGCGGCTGCAAACTCGCACCACCGTAGCGATAAAACAAGCTCAGTGGTGTAAAAGCGACCGATTTATCGGCATTAGAACATCTGTTTTAACGTTCATTGTGTTGGCGCGTGAATGGATGATCCAGGACTCTAGGAAACTTCGCCGTTCATTGTGTTGGCGCGTGAATGGATGTTCCAGTCATGAATAACATAACGTACTTACCCTTCAGCTAAATGCGAGACAGCCTTGAAACCGATATTTCTGCACATATGAGCGATTCTCTTCTGCAGACCTCCCTCTTCAGAGCTTGATGCAATGATCTTCTGCTGGATTTTCTCCCAAATTCTTGGCACAGCAAAGAACTGAGTAGGACGGACCGATTTTAGCGTCTGTGTTAGGTTGCCCTGCGAAAAATTAAAATATTGAAAAGTTTACATGCAAAGAAAAAGCAATGTACCTCTATTCAACTTCATTGTATGTAATTATCTGGATAGTGCTACCACACGGTCTTTTTCTAAGTAATGTCCATGTAATTTCTAGAGTAAGACACACAATTCCATCAACCTAATTGGAAAGGATAATTTGTTGCAAAGCTTCATTATTTTTATTGGGTAAAGGGTAAAATATAAAACAAAAAAAAGTTGACACTATTTTCATGTGTTCAAACATTTCCAACGAAATTCATTAATTTTATTTGGATAACAAATTTAATTCTTTCCAGTTGTTCCTTTTTGAACTTCCGATAAATGGCGAACATGTTGTTGTAAAAATATGACTGGTCTGTTTTTGTCAGTGTAAAATTTTGCGTTTATAATTGTTTTTGTCAGTGCAATTTTTTGTTTGTGACACTTTGCAACCATTATTGAAAATGTAATTCCGTTTTGTAAAACAAAAACAAAACCGATCCAACAGGTATTAGCACGACTGAAACAGGAATAAAAAAATTTCAATCAAGATCTTTGCTTTATTAATTGTCATCCTTCTGAAGCTCAATGCATTTGACAAAAATATTGTCAAGTACAACGGTCAGACGACTTTCTCCTTTAAACGTCACTTACGTAAATTTTGCTCGTAAAGCCCCAGAGATCTCAACACGTCATAACCTATCTAAAATATCATAGCGAACATCGACATCTCCAGTGATCTTTGGCATTCAGTATTGAGAATGTCCTACCAGGGGTGCACATACTAATACGTAAAACACCGTGTTTGCGTAAAGGCGTTTCTCGGCCATTTCTCCATGACTTTACTATACAACACCTTTCCTCTGACACGCGAACAAAACACGTGGATCCACAATGCATCAGCGCCGGCTAAGCCGTTACGTTTTCATGTTGGGAGAATATTGAGATCTAACTGAGATTGGGTACAAAGTCTGATTAGTGAATCGCGTCAAGGTGTATGATGAGGCACCGCTGAGATGGCTGAAATATCCCATAATTCCAAGTGATCACATAGGAAACAGTAGTAAAGAAAAAAAACAATTAAAAGTGTGAACAAGTTTAACGAGGAAAATAACGGCCCAAATGGGCCACATCAGTTACACCCGTTAAAGTGACTCAAGTGGTTATAAACTATAGTGCAACTGATGTGGCCCCTCATATCAGTGATGATGGTATGAGCATTTGACGATACGTTTAAATGATAACGCGTGTCGCTCTTTTCGTCTTTTAGGGCCGTTGTATTCCACGTATTCCGTGGATAGTGTTTCAAAGTGTAAACAGTTAAAAAAATGCCCCCAGAATGAAACTGTGACTACTGATAATTAGCATTCTACATCTATGTTCCCTTTACAACGGTCAACGGCCTTGTGAACAGGATTCGATACGGAAGCTATTCGTGAGAAAAATCCAATACTTATTTGTTTTCATGGGAGAAGGTTCATTACGAGAAGTCGCATATTTTACGACGGGTCAACAGAATGTGTCCATATGCCGTGTTTGCTGACTTGTTTGCGTGGTGAAAAGCTAACAATCCTCAAAGTCATTCACCCCTGGTGTGTTGTCTTCATTGTTAATTGACTTCGTGTGTGAAATGTATGCTCACTATATACATATTGCAAATGCTCTGGACACGCAGTAAGAGAAAAGGCAATGCGAAAAATAAAACACTCACGTTTTGGGGGCCTGTGGTTGAACCGCTGGGTCGTTCAGTGTCAAATTTTAGCACGATCAAATTTGGATAACTAATTAATATGTGTGTAAATTTGATCCGTTTGATGTACTTTTTCTTTACCAAACGCCGTATAAAGGTACCCATGTTAGTACTTACCACAATTCGGTAAGCGTTTGCTTATAAATACCATGAACACAGCATCGGAGGAACTAAACTCCAAAATTCAAACAGTGAACATCTTAAACTTTTCTTCTGAACATTTTTTGTAAAATTGCGAAGTTTAAAAATCAATATGAACTTAAAAAAAAAAAAAAAAAAAAAGTTTGTCTTAATTTGTCAATACCGATCATGGCAATAGCAACAGAGCAGTTTTACTCAACATTTTTAAGTTTCTGTGTATTTGATCTAACCAGTAGCATAAGGAGGTTATTAAGGTGGCCAGGTTATATCTTTATAGTACATAGGTAGCGATCATAGACCTTCAAATTAGTGCAGTTACAGCCACAATACGTTTTTCGCATTCCTGCCTTGTTCATGACTGGACTGGCCGCTAGTTCTTAAGAATTTCATACCGCCCCCGCAATACATTCAAACAACATTTAATAATCCAATACCACAACTAATAACATGCTTCTTGAGCCAACAACGCAATAGAGTGAATTACATTGTGTTGTTAGTGGAGTAAGAACTTACCACGCTTGGAATTCCCATGGTTCTCTACCAAACAACTGAGTGCTGTATGTGTATTACGTGACATTTCGCATATACTTGAATTGTGGTTTTAAAAAGTAGGTTTTCATTTATTCTTTACTCGGCTCTTTTAAGGAAACAACGTTTTTTTAACAACGTCGACCCTATTTTCTTTTAACAAAAATGCGGCTTTTAAGTGTAATGTGACATCAACGTATGATCAGTATCACTTATTGTACAATTGTCAGAAAAGCTCTAAAAATGGTGATACTATTGCTTTTTTACCTTTAGCACGTCAGGTCGGGCAAAATACACCGTGTTTCCGGCGATTAAACTTGACCACAAGTCGCACATCTGTGCAGCAATATGCGAGAGAGGAAGGTAGGAGACCAAAACCTCGTGGTGGCTCTTGTACGTTGCCACCAATCTACGTGCTGTGCTGGTAATCTGTGCAGAAAATAGCTGTTGATTTGAAACACTGCCTGACCCTAAACTGGTAAATTATGGTAATCAATATGGAAACTGCAAATCATGTTTTGGTTTAATAAACTTTGAATTAAAGAAATACAAGTGAAGCGATTTTGTTAGGATTTGTATTTTACATGTTGCCATTTTGAAAAACTTGCGGCTACTAGCTTGCTTGGCAGAATAATTATGTTCAACATATCGTATGAACAAACAGGGGATGGTAGGCGCCAAAATGTTTTTGATAAAGTCTAATTGCATTTTATTTTATTCAAAAACGATAACCATTAGTTGTACAAACTCGTTCATGCCTTTTCACGATATTATTCGATACATAATAAAAGTACCATTGTTTTGTTTGCCTGTAATTTTAAAAAGCAATGTTTGGGACACAGGGTAGTTTCAATATAACAATTTTTATAACCCTGGCGTTATATAAATAAGTCAGTTCTTGAGCTGCCCTGATCAGCAATACCACTGATAAGAGACATCGCATTGACCAACGCAAATAAGCCACCAAAGTTTAGTGAAAAAACAACCGAAACGGGCATTCATATTGTTCCCTGGCACTTCATTCAACAAGACGCGCAGATTAAACGATAACCAAAAGATGAAAGGAACAACAACTTAGCGACCGCCAACGACCAATAGCGCCTTCCCAGCACCGCCCAATTGTTCGCCGCAGCTCTGACGTCATCGCGTGACGTCACAGCTCAAGAGCGGTTGTTGTAGGCGAGATTAGAGGAGACTTTGATGTCGACTTACGTTATCGTGGCTGAGAAGGACCCCCTTGGGCTGGCCGGACGTGCCCGATGTAAAGATGACTTGGCAGCACTGGTTTACCCGTTGTGAATCGATCATCTGACGGACGGTGCGGTCATCCACGGTTTCTCCAGCTCGAATAAATTCGTCCCACTAAAAACAAAAATTCACAAAAAAAACAAAGTTAATTTTTTTTAACTTACATTTCAGCGAATTGTCGAATTTTACCCTGGGTTCGAATCCCACGGCAGTCAAGGTAATTCATGTACCCCAGGCCGCATTGTTTGTCAAGCGCACTTTGATTTACACGTAAGTTTAGATTAAAGATTCGCAGCAACCATATTTGCAGAGCTATGGCAAACTCAAGCCTTGTTAGTCAGCTGCTTTAGTCGATAACTAACACACCGACCTTATCTGACTGCACACAATTGTAAATTAATATGGGATGCCTAACCCAGAGTTGCCAACGGGCCTGAAATTGGAGCCCAAACCCAAAAGCACAAGCCCGGAACCGGGTCCGAACACCAATTGTTTTGGGGAAGCCTGTTTAGGCCTGAAGTTTGATTGACAGGCATACACATTTAAGCACCAGTAAAGACTAAGACAACAAACAGAATAGACAATTGGTCTAGTTACTAGACTCAAGTAGAACAAGGAGTTTTAGGGCTATTTGACATTAGGTCAGGACAAGCAACTTTATCTAGTTAAATTTATTCAAAAAATACTGATTCAGAGTGTAAAGTCAGGCCCGAATCAGGCCCTTTAAAAACCCAAGCCCGAACCCGGCCCGAAAAGCCCAGCCCGATTTACAACTCGACTGGACCAACCATCTAGTACAGTGCTCTTCAACCTTTTTTGGTTTGGTGAACCCTTAAAGTTGTTGTGATGAACTCATGCACCCTGTTTACTAAAAAGGTAAACTGAGGAAAAAGGTGAAATGAAAAATAAGTTTGCATATCACCATGTCTAACACTTTGAGTGCGGTTGACATAAACTAACGTCAATCCGCACTCTGCGCAAAATATCTTTTGACATAGATATACGTCAACCACACTAAAAGTGTCACATTATCAACATTTTTAAAAAAATACAGAGATTCATTTATACATCAGTTAAACCCTACATCTTTTTTCTAATATCCTGAAAGGCAAATAATAATGGTTCATTAAAAGTTTGTGATGCACCCTATACCTTTTCGTACTGGTGCACCCCATGCATATTTTGGTGCACCCTAGGGTGCACCGTGCACACCGGTTGAAGAGCACTGATCTAGTAGATTTATTTCTAAGGTGTCCAGGGGTCCACGGAAGTGTTTTGGGGGTGGTCAATAAGATTAGCATGAAATGTTGGTGAATAATAGCGAATTAATAACTACCCGCTTGTGGTATTGCAAAAGGTGAAAAATCGATTGCAACTTACACTAAGGCAACACTGAAACTGACTTAGATTTCACTTATTTTGCTCATGTTTGAAGTGTTAATATCGTCATCACAATCTCAGCCTGTTGATTGTTTCTATGACGTAATAACAAATGATTTTCCACTTGGTTTTTGTCTAAGTTTTTTGTGTCATTCACTTCTGGTTATTGTGGAATCACACTCCATGGCGCCGAGAAGCTAAGGAACCACCGGTCTAGTATTTCTGCACAGTGATGTCATAACGTCAAAAAAGCAATGTAAACGAACAAAAGGCCTTGGAGCTGGCACGGCCCGAGACAACCTTGCGCTATGAAGCGGCCTTATTTACCACAATTTGTAATCGTATTATTACCCGCTGGTTTGATCGACCGCCGACACCGCACACCACAAACGGCGAAATACGTCCACAATAATCGCGTTGCCCTTTTGCGTAATACATAGGCTACAAGCGTAATGTCGTTATATGTAAGGGTGCATCGACCATTAAATTTTGTCATTTAAATCTATTAGTGCTAGCAATTTAGCATTACCGGCGTTTTTTGACGTCTAAGTATCGGTGATGCGCTATGAAGAGTGTTTAATGTTAAAGTTGTTCCGAAAGCCACAAATTGTTCTTCTGTTGGTTTCGAAAACGGTCTGAAATTGACGCTGTGTGTTTTACATACGTAATATCTGACGCAAAATTTCAGCTGTACATTTTGAAACAAGGCGATTGTGGTCTGCCATTCTGGAAACTTGCGCAAAGTTCGCGTATACTTGACGCTGTATGAGCTACAATTAACACATTATTACAAAGATTGGCTTATTATATATATTCCAATTAGAGTACCAAATAGGGAATTTGCTCTGTATAATGGACTGATTGTTTATGTAACAATGTGTTAGTCTCAATTCGCCTTTAAACAAAATCTTACTAAAAGCATTCTATTTGAATAAGATACCGGTAATGCTCTAAAAGCGAAATATAATAAGGATAAATGACTAAATATGTTCATAAATATGAATCAAAAACTTTACTTGTAACTGGTTTGCATATTATTTTGTTGTACCATATTGCGATTTTACCAAAGTCCCATGACAAAACTCAAGAAAAGTGTCCTCAAACTGAGAATATCCTGCTTACCAGGCGAGAAATTAAGTTTCTGAATCATATATTGACCAAAAGTGAGGTGGATTCTACATACGTCATCAGTCCACCATCCCCAAAACATTTCCGATCAAACTGACGTAGGTTCCCCTGAACGCACAAAGCCCTAGTGAGATTGGTGTTGGCAGTTATGGACGACTGACTCACAAAAAAACACACAACGTGTTTCGAGACAGGATTCAGCCGGAAATCGGCGCCTAAAATAAGGTCAACTTTGAAAATTGCCACGATCCTGGTTGTTGTGTTCCGAAGTGTCCGACTTTTTTCTCACGGACGGGATGACGTAATGCGAGTGAGTAGCACAGGGGATTCCCCGGCTGGTTTAAAGTGACGGCCTGTTTTGGATGTCGTCATCACAACCTGGCTTGTTGTCTGTGTTTGTGATGGTGATATCGTCGTTCGGACGGGAGGATTTTTTTATAGCACTGGGTGGTTTTCACCTGAGATGTTGTTTGAATTTGCGGGTATGTTTTGACGAGTGGAATTTATTCGGCTTTAACTGTTACGTTTTTTTAAGAATTTGGGTTTCGGATATTTGTAATACGCAATTTGATGACGATCATCGAGTTAACTAGACTTAAAACAACAATATTACTACCTTATAAATAGGCAAAAGTGTTATTTTTGTTTCGACAAAAAGGTTACACTGACACTGATTGTCTGCCGCTCTTTTTGAATAATTTTGGATGTTTCTTTTTAAACAGATAAACCTGTTTCAGACGTATGGGCGTCGTAGGTTTTGTTCAAAGAGTTCTTATTTTGCAGAGGAATTGTTTTAGAAAACTTTTTCCTTGCAAAATAATAGGGCAAATTTGCTGCAAAAAAGTTGGTCAACGGCATATGCGTTAAAAAATAGCCTGGGCAATGAAATGAGCGATACTAGACCCAATTGTCAAAAAATAAATAATTATCACAACAGTAATCGCAGAAGGTGTTACCGCCTGTCAACGCCAACACCCATATCCTAAACCCCGCTCCACCCCCCTACCCCACAACACATTATCACGAAACTCCAGGTGCAGCTGGACCAAAACTATTTGTACTGGAAACGTTCGTTAAACTATATATAGACCCAGTTATTTAAGGTTGCAGTGCGTAGGCACGGAAAATGTACACACAATTTACGTCAAGCGTAAAAAGGTTTGCTAGCGTCGACGCAAAGTTACGATGTAATAAAACATGGATACCTACAACGTTGCGTTGACGTAATGCGTGGGCTTTACTACGGGAAAAGGTTAGGTTTTGTCGGTGTACGATGGGAGGGGGCATTTTTTGTTAACTATGTTGGGACAACAAACAATAAACGGCTTCGTAATGTGTTTTATTTTTTTATCAAGTATTGCCTCTGTACACTAGGTAGAGAAAAATACATTGAAACAAGAGCCATTTAGAGGCTAATCATGTTTTTAAAACACCCGGGAACATACAAAAATTGACTGTTTTGGTGCTATTTGGTTGTTTGTTTTAAGTTAAAGATATGCAAACATTTGTAGTAATAAAGAAAATGTTAGAAAATTAAAATTATTTAAGTATTCTCTTACAATTCACTACAAATTGGGATCAAGCTATTTGGTTGAAGTAAACATTTATTGTTCCCTTATTCAAATAGAATCAACACACAAGTGATTGGTAGGGCATAAGCAGTTAGCATTAAACCTTTCACCAACATTAATACAAAACGGAACCCATTCACAAATTAGTAAAAAAGTTTATATTCGCAGAAGCAAGTTTCCAATGTACGGGTGTGGCGCGTCGGGCGTCATGGCGCTCCTCTATTGTGACGCAATGGCGCTTGACAGGCACCATGGATTGTGCGTTGCGTGAGGGATGATTTATCACGCTACGTGCCGAGGAAAAGATGAATGATTTCGGAAATCAATTACGTCGTACGTCGATTGTTACGCAACAGTGGGAATTCTAACCGCTGATTTTATCGACCAGGGAATTGAAAGCATGAGAAATGGGCTTATAACTGAACAGACTTCGAAATGGGTGTCGTGATCATTTCAATAGTAGGCTGCACCCGTTGTTTAAACATATCACTAAATTGCGTAATTCTTTCAAATCAGACAATATTGCCACGGCTAGTTAAAGTTTTATGGCAAGGCAAGGAATCTCAATCATTTTTGTTATTATTACGTAAGTTTTGAACACAGGTAATGGGACGTTTTGCTATTTTTTACTGCTGCGGAGTTTGTTTGTTTTGGCGTTACTATGCCAACAGCTTCGAAATCGGTAATTTTTCACCAGCATAGCCACTTTTCTGGTCGTAGATGGCGTTGTGGTTCCACGGTGATGGACCGATGTAATAAGATATGCAGTAATCGGCATAGTGACGTGCGTATCGGCCTGAACTGTGTAAATAATCGCTCGGCTTGAATGGTTAGCGGAATCCGTTGGGTCATTTGGGGGCAAATACCAACCGATGATGCTGAAATTGACGAAACTTTATCATTTAACAGTTTTGTGCAATAAAGTATTAATCTCTCTGACATCGGTTTAAGGATAATTGCTTGAATATTGAGTTCAAACAAAACTAAAAACATCCCATACAATTTGTAAAATAGTAAAACACAAATTTGCATGATTACACAAAAATGCTGTTTTAAACTTGGGCGTTTATTCTTTCGGAAACCTCAAATGTATTCTTAATTGCAACGCGTATTTTTGCAAAGTAGTTTTTTCTTGCAACTCAGTTTTGCAAAGGAAGCTACGGTGCAAAAACTAGGCCACATACGACACTTTCGAAATGATTTGATCGTACACAGGCTGTCGCTGCTGACGTCATACCCAGCCGCGGGGCAATCCAGTTCCTGTGATTGTTGCGTCACACACACAAGTAGCAACCAAATAACACAATGTAAATTGAAAAGAGACAAAAACAAATAGCTAAAACCGTTTAAAGTATACAGTCCCGTATAAGTGCTTTGTTTACCCATAAAAGCACCAGGTACTAGCGCTTTATTATATATTACAAATAGGAAAAAACAAATGTAGAAAACAGCACGCCTATATATAATCTGAAACCAATCGTATTGGCTCAAATTGTGATTTTATTGCTTATAATAGTGACTATAGCGTATACGACTTTTCTCTTCAAAAAATAGGTTCATCAAAAATAGACTAAGATGTTTTGTGATGTTTAACCGATAAACTAATGTGCAACTATTGCAGCAATTTATCTCCCAGAAAATTAAAGCCGCCTCGTCAATTTAACCCATTCGCACCCATCAAGGGCTTTGGCAGGGTGCGGCAATAACCAGAGAAAATTGGACCTCGCCCCTATCTGCGCAATTGAGGGAAAGAATTTACTTTACAGCCTCAAAATCACTCACCAAGTATATTCGGTCATCTTCGTGAACTTTTCTGCCATCACATTGCACCACTGTCGTCAAATCTGGCAGCCGATCCCATATCTGCGACGATTATAAGATAGTTTAACTTGTGTGAACTGCTTAGGGGCATGTTTTCTTAGGGTTTGACGACAGTTTTACTTGCATGCAAAGTTTAGTCTGTTGCGTTTTTTTTCTTTTCTTTAAACGGACATGACGATATATTGTTGCATAAAAAGGTTAGTGGGATGTTACCATAATAGTGCAAGTCATAAGTCATGCTGTAAATGTAAAACGTAAAAAGGGCTTTGCAGGCACCTCAAAAAAACAATAACAACTTGTTAGTTTATTCACAGTTGCAATCTTGCTTTTGTTTTAACATTTTGTTCTTTGAATTTTAGTTCAAAGTTTGCATTCATTTATGACCCAAATCCAAGTTTTTAAATCTAATACCAAAATCCTTTAATAAGTAAGTTTGCACATTCATTGTTGCAGAAAGGTTAAATTCACGCAGAGAAAAGGTCGAAGGTCAATATTGTGCACCGCACGACGGCGGCGCATCTTCTCATAAGCTGTTGGTTTGATGGATGATACTAGAGTATATGTCGGGTAAATTGCTTTGCGGCAATGCGAAGGCTGGAAGCATTTTCCCTTTTTGGGAAGTTATTTTTGCGCATTGCCATTATAAATACGAATGTAGAGTCGCTGACCTCCTGATCATGCTATATGAGGATTTCATAACCCGAGTTTGCAAACGAGTTACGTACAGTCAAGTTGAGTCAACCAAAACGTCTTTATAAATAGTATGTCCAAATATAAGTTTAAACGTGTGAATAAGGGCAAAACTGTACACAGTTGTAAGTGTTAAAATTGATACGACTTGATTATGGTATTTTTGAAAGCCGTAAACACGCAAAAAATCACAAGCTTGGTCTTAAACAACAACATTACAAAATTGACTGCAAACAATGCATAAACTTTTCTACAAAATAGTGTAAAATTTTGCAACAGTTTAGCGGACAAATCTCGTTTAAAACCCCGCTTTTAATAAAGTAACTGTAGATGCGCAAAAGCGTAATTTAACAATGACATTTTTCGTGCTGTAATAATTCATTCGGACAGTCTTCTATATTTGTACACACGCTACCAAGTACAAATTGACGTTACAGAGTCAATGGCATTAAGAGGGGTGGCCGCACCCCCATCATTCAACGCCTAACATACGGTACTTTGTAACAAGCCCCCACCCAACTGGTGTTACCACATATAGCACCATTGAAATCCTTTTGAGTGCAATTGTCAATACTCTTCACAACCGATTTTGGCTCATTTCGTCACAGGAATCGGAAACAATGTCTGAGGCGTGTTTGAACAGCCATCGAGCTGTAAACGATACGCTAAGGCCAATTAGGCTATAACACTTTTTGCTTGTTGGTTAATTGTGGTAATGGTTAGTTGCACATGCAATGAGGTTTTGATGTCAATATTTGAAATTCAATTGCAACAACAGTTTGACATGACATACATTGCAGATTATACACGGGGTACCAACTTTGCGCAATGAGATAGGGCTTGTAGTAGGTTGCTCTTTTATGTGCGTTGGTTTGAGTACCTAATTTGGTTGGATTTTACACTCGTTATTTTTGCAGATCGACTGATGATGCCCACATGAGTAAAATATATATCGTTTAATACCATTTCATGACTAATTCTAATTAAGAAGCACTCACGTTCCTTCGTCAACTATTCGCATTTTGTTACAGTTTTTTGTGCAATAAGTAAAACCGCCAAGGTCCTACATAAAAAAGCAATTTAAATTACATATACATATAAACTCAGATACAGTAAAAAGATTTTATCGTACGAAGGTGCAACTGCCTGCGGCTTATTTTCAATCTTGCGTCGTTTACCTGCAATATCTTGTCTAGTTGTTCTTCATTTTCGACCACCACAATATTGGCGGACGCCTTCTCCAGCACGTAGTGACAAGCGTCGGCCTTGTTTGTCGTATAAATACCGCAACCCACCCCACTGCAAAGCAAACAAACACAAAATAGAGTGGCGCAAGACAGTCACGTGATAAACAAACGGGGTCAAAGGTCAATTTACTTTGCATTTGAATATTATGACAACTTTATGTTCCTGTTCAGGTGGCGATGAATTATTTTCCAATGTTGGTAGGCGACTGATGGGAAATATGTTGATTTAATGATGTTGCAACTTCTACAAGGGCCGAAACCTGCAGGCACTAAAGTACCTTCATTATTATGTATTATTCATCACACGACATTCAACAAATTGTGATCAAATAATTTTTAAAAAGCAGCTAAAATATGATGTCTGTCGAAAACATATTCTAAGAGTGTTGAAACGAGAAATGGGTTTGCTACATAAAAATATTTATGAAGGAGTTCTATTGAAGTTTGTCACGAAGCGAACTTTATGTGATTCTGACTGTTACCCACACATTTCTACATTTTCTATGATTTATTACCATATTTTATTAGTCGCAACGGCAGGTCAATTGAAGATAATCATGAAAATCAAATTAATAAACTAATAAATAAATAAAGTAAGCCAGCCCTATTAATTATATATGTATATAGTTTATCAGAGTTATTTTTTACTTAATAGTTCTTATTACTATCCTTCTGATGCAAAAGTTGTTTCTTTCTCTTTCTCTCTATATACAAGAAGTAGTCATAGAAGGTGGGGTTACGAGACATTTATGGCGCATCCAACACAGTATGTTAAAAAGTTGGCGAATGGTACGTAGAAGGTTGGCCACCCCTGCTTTAAATGCTTCAGTCAAGCCTGTTTGCATATATCCGTGTTTTTCGGTTTCATTTGTCGACCCGAACGAAACAAAAAGTCTCCAAAACAGCCCAATACAGTAGGATTACGAACCATCTGCTTTTTTACGAACTGTTTCCCATGGGCGCTACAATCGTTTCGCTTTGCTGCACTCGACCACGCACATACGGCGTTTTGCCACAAACATCAAAGCAGAACGGAAATCAATCTACTGGGTGGTTATAAGTTTCGCCAGTAGACCGTAAACCAGCAGCAACACACGCCACAAGCTTCCAACCATATTAGCAATTTTAAAGCCCTTTGTCTGATTATGTAGAGCAGCGGTCCTCAAATTGGAGTGCTCAACGCTTTTAACAATTTCGCGAGGATCACCAAGATCTGGAAGTATTTCTATTTGACGACAGGCCTACTACTACTGAACAAATGTAAATGAAAGTGAAATTAAAAATGGAACGCCTCCATTGCTGAAAAATATATGCCCTTTATTCCATCACAACTTCACAATAAGAATGCAATTATTCGTGTACAATCCTAATGTGTTTTTTTCTTGTCTAGAATGCATTTGGATCTTTGTTGTGAGTAAATTTGCAAAACAAGCTAAAACTCTGCATCTGGCTGAGAAATAGAAAGCTTATTTCATTTGCGACAATATATATTCCGTTTTGCTCATTAAGGTAAAGAACATATTAATGATGGTTATTACTTGTACATTGCGCAATTTTTACTGTATAAAATTTTTAAGCTTTTAAGGAGCTTACATTTGGTATGGAAAACAACAATCTTTGCAATCACTTGCAAATGTTAAGTTAACACTGAACAAACGCTTTTTTTCGCCGGGTTACATAATTTGTTTGGCATTTCACCAACAGAAGGAAAAACTACAAAAATCAAGTTATTGCATTTCTACGCAGACTAATACCCCCTTTTCTACGCATTCAAATACCCCATATTTCAAATTCCTTGACCAGGTGCCGTCAACATATCACTAAAAACAATGGCTTTACGAGTTTGTTCACTTGAACTAACGAGACCAGTAAAAGACTTGAACTAACGAGGCCGGCAAAAGAATTTTACAATGCACAAAGCTTATGAACGGTAGACTAAAAACGCCCATTTTTCGCAGAACTGCAGATCGTTGTTGGCGCTTGGCACGCCACAATCGCAGCCTGTCAAAACACGAGGGTCGAGCAAGGGCACATTCCGGCAAGGTGAAGTCAGTAACTTACGCGAAATGTTGATGCAACCTTCTTGTGTGCACTCATGCAAAATAACCAACGGTCTTGGGTTCAACTCCGGTGGTTACGTTGTGGAGTTTCAATGAGAACTATTTTTAGCATTGCTTAATGTGGATCATAATACAGCCATGACAATATGAGGTTATTAGTTTAAATCCCACGAAGGACATACTAATTTTAGGGTTAATGTACGACTTGGCATGAAAACTTGAGAAATGCTTACTTAAAAAAAAAACTGTTCAAGGAGTATGTTGCTATTGCTTATTAGGTTAAATATTGTGTAAATCTAACAGCAAAACGTATGTAACGTTTTATCTTGGAAAGCATACGTAATGTTGATTATATCAAAACATTTTGCGAATGCTTGCGACTTAACTCTATTTAGATGGGAGAATTCGGCCATGATGTATGTACTTAAAAAAACGAATGTTATACTATCGCAAGGAACTATTTCTGGAAGCTGTGTTAACTGTGGACCTCGCAACAGGGCAAAGACAAAACTGTAGCCACGGCAACAACAGAATACTGGGACCTCACATTTGTCTACGCTACAAGTTAATCCAGTTGGGCATACAACATCTCAATACGAACTACAATGCCGATCATGTTTCAGCTGAAAGCACCAGAACATTGTTACGTCACAAAGTCGTACGAGTTCCAGAACGAGGTGATTGTTTTACACTGTACGGTTTTGTGAATGGGTGTATCGGGTGTTATGTCTGTTTGTTTATGTTGCAAACCAAACTAAAACAAGCTTCTTTTTTGTAAGTTTAATGTTTTCTGATGTAATTTCGTAGTAGAAGATATATTTGGATGGTTATCTTGTTCGCGAATTCGGGGATGCGTCTAGTCAATGTCGTTTTGGATTACATGGAATAGATTTGGCAGTAAAAGTGCTCCATTTTCGTGAAAACTCAGTAGTGCAATGGGTTTGGAATAGAGCCTAACAGGATATTACTAGTGACCATTAGACTTGTGAAAAGTAATATTTGGCAACACACAACCAAGATAAACCAAAATTATTTGACAAACAATTTATCGCAATTTGTAAAGTAAAAGTTTGAAACTTTTATACTGTGTACTGCCACAGTATTACTGTCACAGTATTAAATACTCACAAATTTCTTTAGGTAGAAAAAGTTCATTGGAAATAAACAAACCGCATTCTAAAAGGATTCGAACCCAGAACATCAAGAGTGTCGGTTCAAGCTCAACGGGCACCAAAACAAGAAAAAGTGCACCCAACTCTCAAGGTAACTTTAGACGTCCGACAGCACTAGCTCTATGTTCGGGAATGCTACAGCTATGAGGCAACTCTTTAGTTAGTGCGGTTACGTCAATTGCCATAGCCCGAATTCCATTCAATTGTTACACGGGATCGAGAACCGGGCCAAAAGAGAAGGACGCACAATAGGCTTTCGTGTAATGTTACTGTAGGGTTGTACGGATGTCCTGGACAGCGTCGGCGCTATACGCCCACGTGGCAACCAACCACGGATCGCTGGGAAAATATAGCCTCACATGGTTGTATGTGATAGAGTGGCGGTTGATGGATACAGTAATAACCCTGCTAATGGAAAAGTGAGGTTTTTCACTTTCTGGTACTGTACATAGTAATACATCTTGAATGTTACCCTAATCATGTAATATTATTTTCAGTATGTCTTTGCATGTTACAGAGACTGCCATATGTGTGCGGCCGTTCGTATTTTTCCTATTAGCGGCTATGGTCGTGAATTTAAGTGTCTTTGCAAGCATATAATCCGGCTTAATAAGTCTGTATTACTAATGTAGATAAAAGCGCGCCATCCAATGGAAAAAACGTGTAGTTTTGGTTCGGCAGCAGAGAGAATGGATGCTCTGTTCGATAACAGCGATAACAATCGTTATCATAGGGCGAAACCTCCCAAATTTGGAAATCACATGTAAAATCTTATACAGTGCGATATGAAAAACATTCCGTTACCCCGGAAGCGACCAGACTAACTGAATGACAGACGAAGGTTACAAGAAAACCATCTTATCCGTTATCCGTTACCACAAACCAAAACTTAGAAGATTAGTGACCAAGTTACGGCTAAATCCAGGAGTGCCGGTCTCAATCGGCCATATTTGGTTGTAACGTCACTCAAACCACCACGTGACTAACTCAAGTCACGTGTGTTTGAGATATCAGTGACACGTTTTGAGTAGACGGTTTTTGGAGCGCAATAGTCTACACTACAGAGTAATAAAATAGACCTGATAGAAACGTACTGGTTGGCAAATTTTCTTTTTTTACGTGACTAGTAATTTTGTACGATGCTCGAAAAGACTTTTAATCTAAATTCACCACATTCAGTAACCTGTTTGAAATTAAATAAGGAGCAACCAACAAACAAGGTAACAGCAGGTGATCCACAGTCTTCACGAAAATCCTAACAACTGTCACGAAAGGTATAAAGAGGCCACATTAATCAATTAGTCCCTCTATTTCGTCTTTGGAAAAAACACATAATCTACCAGCAAGGCAAAGAAAAAATGCTTTACATTGACACTCCAACGTCATAAAAGCGTTAAATCCAGAAATAAATATCGACTTATCGCGTGTATTGTCGGGTCACCTGGTAACGTTTGCTTGTTTTTCACAATTACTAGTGATTTTCTGTCCGTTATAATAACAAGGCCGATCTGGGAAAATGTCGTTTGGCGTATAACGTGCGTCACATTCTGGTTGTTATTCCACGGGGAGAATGCGTTGCGTTGTCTGACTAACGTTTTGAGAAAGTGGAGTACATGTGTATGTAATAGCAACAAAATTTGGTGTTGAAAAAAATGCGTTGGTTTACGATCTAAACCGACGGTGACGTCATAAATGGATCTAGTTACCAAAATAGAAACATTCATAGGCTTGATTGACAACTAAACGTCGAGTAAAAAAACGCCTCCCGGGCTAGTCTTTTAATGTTTAACAAGAAAATGTGGCAAATGTTCATGCGAAACGATAAAAAATAGAATTAAAGTAAACTAACACTATACACGGATCTGTTCATCAAATAGACGTAAAAAGCGGCATGCTTTATTATTCAAACGTTTCGGCAAATGCTCATGCCATCTTCAGTGATATGAAGGGCCACATCAGTTACACTCGTTGTCTTCGGTGTATTAATTAATGGGCAAGCATTTAAAAAAATCGGTTAGTTTCAATAATTCACTTACCCAGCAAGGATTGCTCCAAGGCTGGCAAAAAACCATTGCGGGGAATTGAAGCCAAGAATGCAGACCGCTTTGAAGCGTCCGAGGCCAAACTGAAACGACAAAAGACAACATAAGGCTCGTTAGAAGTCGCTAACATCACTAACAAGTGAATCACCATTAAAATGCCCCACATACCGCTGTGTGTGGCATGATTTATTGCGCCCATTGACAGTAAAAGTGGCGTCGTATGTCAACAATTCTGAAAATCGCGTTAGGTTTAATCCCATACTTCAATTTGGTTACTAGATATGAAGTAACATGTCTGGAATGCTAAAACTGCTATTTCTGCGGATTCCTAAAAGATATTTGAAACATGTTGAATTTTACAGCGTTTATACCAGTTTTTGCTTTAATTGGGCGGTTTGAAATGTCTGCGCTACGTTTACGAGTCTGTAAAACTACGTGACGTCACAGCTTGACGATGTCACTGACGAAAAAAAAACTTCGTCGTCGCTTTACTGTTGTTGAGTCATGGGGCTGGTTAGAAATAACTAAGCCCAAAGGTCGACTTTCCATGGTCGTTTACTTGAACTGTAAGCAATAAGCGGAAATTTCGAATATGACCGTTATTGTTGAGTGAACAATAAGTCATATATGGTCATGCATGTTATATTTACAAATGACTCGCTTTTTACCAGGAATTCGTTCGCAAAGATAATAAAAGTGCCGAGGTATATAGAAAGGTAACTGGTTTTACCGCATGAATTCTAAACAGTGATTTTTTTGGAAATCATGCTTCGCGCTTAGTGAATCACGTGACTTTAGATTGGACACATAATCTACATATTAGGCCGCGACACACAAAAAAACTGTAAAACATAGGTTTGTGATCGCAACTTTTGTTTTTCTGTATCTAATTCTAACGTATCAAATTTCGAATCAGCAATATTTCAAACGCCAAAAGTTGGTATTCATACATATGTCCAAACATGCTTATTGTTTGCTTAAAAAACGACTGATTTGAATGTGTTTAAAGTGGTGATAACCGCAACTATATACCTAACCCTTATCACCAGTTCCCAAAAAACATGAAAGGAAATTGCCTGAGCATTCAGTTCGGTATTAGTTATGTGTGGGAACTTCACACACAAACATAGCGGTCAATCTTCACAAACAAGCACATCTGGTAAAACACCAGCTGACAGCAAAAGTCAATCGGCGGTGTGAGCACAAAACCGAAGTCCTTTCGTGCCCAACGAGCCATAACCATGACATCATTGCCTGACGGACATCAAAGCATCTGTCATCGTGAGGGCTAACGATCATAGAGGTGTGGTACTACAAATTGTGTGCACGTGGTATAGTAAAGGATTGCGTGGGCCCATGGAATTTCATTTACCATTTGTCACAAGGGCTGTGATTCGGTCTAGACGTTTATTCGCGAAATGGACGCCGCCCTTAGTACATCCTAGGTCTAAAAATACAAACCCCAAGGGTTGAGGAGCCACAAGAGGCAAAATATCGGAAATTTTACCGCGTAACGGTTGCAGAGGAGGGAGAAATGAAAGTACAAGTCCGCGAATACGACGTAAAATTTTCGTTTTGATAAGGTCAAAGCCTCTTACTCACTGATTTTTACATTGTCGCGCCACCCCTGCGGGGAAGTAGCACACAATATTTGTACTGTGGCGCGACATCGACATTCTAATACTTCGCCGCCGAACTACTGTGCGATTTCGACGGCTAAAACTGTTTTGACGCCGAAATGCAGACGGGTGGGTGTATATGCGATGACTTTGCTTGATGATGCTACAAGCTGAATTAGTTGTGACTTTGTAGGTGCGTTAGTCACTGTGTCATTATAGGGTTCTTTGGGGTTGGTTTAGGACTGCACAACAAAATTGCAAAACATCAATCACAAAAATAAATTATAGGGCTACAAAAGGTAGGCGCCCAAACTGATTAAGAATAATTTCCTATGTAGCTTTGGGGTAACGTGTTTTTTTTCAAAACCGATACTACACGTTTTTGAAAATATCAATTGATTTGTGTAAACAAGCATTATGAAATCCATTTTTGATGATGAGAACCTAAGATTTTTCCACATTCACGAAACCGTCACAGCATTACTGGACGCAGCGATGCTGACTAAACCGATTTTCTTTCGCCCATTAGTGCGAGAAATACCTTCCGGTTGAATGCACAACCACAGGAAGGTTGAAAACTAAGTTGCAATTGGCGGACGGTCTTTTTCCTTTTGAGATTTACAACGACAATGAAATGACGCCAGTTCCAGCAATAATTGCCGTATGCATTTTGCTACGCTTATTAAGACTGGTTTTGTTGCAGCAAAACGTAGCAAAAAAAACTGAACTTACTTTACCTTTACCATTATCAAATAAAGGCATTTGCATGTGAGTAATTATTGCCATGGAATGGATATGGGTGAATCTATTTCCAGCTTTTGTCGCCAACTGATTTAGCTGAGTCAATATTGGTTTGGCCTCATTCAAAAATATTCTGCCGGTTTTGGAAAATGGGCGGCAAATAGCAAAACGTTTTGGATTGAGCATTTGCGTAATTCACAACAGCATGATGATAATGCAAACTTGTCTATTACTTGCATTCTGGGAGCAGTACAAAGGTCACGTTTACGCTTTTCGTCTAGTTTTGCGTTTTATTTTTACTTTGCAAACACTGTTCGCCTAATATTTTAGAAGTACCCTGGCTCACATGACCTTGCATTTCACAGCCAGGCACTCACGTGATGGCATGACTTGGCAAACTTCCAACACTCGTCGTAGTATTCCCGAAAATTCCAACACTGCCACTTATCATCGCCGAACCCGTGGGAAGGCGAGACGAGCGCAGGCAAATCGGCGAATTCTTGCACAACACGAAGCAACATTCCAGGAACCTAGACACCACAAATGAAAAGTGGTTGCCGCCAAAACGCTACAATACCTTGCCGCAAGCTGGGTATGAAAAGCGATAATGAAATTTTGGCTGTAGCCTAAAAAAACACATTTGTATGATCTGACAAGACGGCTTGTGACAAATACATGGGTGGCTGTTTTAAACATGTTTTTCCAAGCATAAAAGCATTCAGCTAATAAATGATAAGTAAGCCGCAGACAGTGTACACTGCTGCACTAGCCAATACGGCCTATGTCTTGTCAACTATTGCACTGATAAGGCCTTACAGGGTAAAACAGTGTGCACTGTCTGCAGCTTATCTTTCCAAACACAATTTTCAAGTTTTTAAAAAAAAATCTAGGGAAAATAAATTACAACAGAGAGATTGCCTTATATTGGCATAATGGTGTGGTTTAGTTACTGAAATGTTACATTACATACATCCTAAAGATGGTTTGGCATTGACTGACTCTAACATTTTAAAGTAAAACTCATTTTGGTTGACATTTTGCTAAGGTTGAAATTATTTCGTGCATCATCGTGACATTATGTCTGAGTTAGCCTATTGTGCCCGAAGCAATGTAGGCCAAATAAATCAAGTATTCTATGAAGTGGCACTGTAACAAGTACAATCTCCTTGAAATTGAATGTACACATTCAGTTACTACATGCTTGCTTTATCAAACAACATTTGGCAATAATTTTGCAATATTTTTACTAAATTGGGTAAAAAAATTCACTTGAGTTTTATGCAAAGTACCCTTTAAACTACACAACAGGAAGTTTGGTGTTTTTGTTACAAAAAAGTGTTATTTTGTTGATGATTAAGAGCTCCCATGGTCTTTCATTCTAATGCCTCATTAAGAGGGGTAAAATCACTAGAAACCCTAGCAGGAAATGTGGGTGACCTCATCAAAAGTTTTACAGGGAAGGGCAGTCATCATACGGAAACAGGTGTAGAAACATAAGTACCCTCTCAGTTAACACGAACTATTTTAAGTGGCTAATTGGAAAAGCCAGTCTTAAGTGTGGAGGGTTTGACTTTGAAATTCCTGGGAACCTGTCATTATTGTGGCAGACAACCATGAAAGGAAAAGCCTTGGGCACAGTGAAAAGACATTTTCCAAAAATTGGCTACATTTGTAATAACAATACCAACACACAAAGGGTCAAAACATTAGGCTGGTACAAAATAGTGGGCTTGAGTTGGAAATATGTGAACACAATTCAGATGTATAATTCACTTCCTAAATTAATAACTCCTGTAATTCAATATGTGTTCAGGAAGCAATAGAACACTTACTGTTTCAAAATTGCCGGAACCCTTTGTCTCATTGTCATTAAGCCTGATGTCTACTGCTTCTGAAATGTTTGTTGTAGTGTAACAACCTTCTGCACATGGGGCTAGAAGAAATTCTGAAACATGTAATTTGTGACTTTAGTAACATCGAATTTACAACTAATTGAACCGTTTAAACAAAATGTAAAGAACATGCTTTGATTAAACTGCCAGGCTTTATACAGGACAATTGGTGTTTAACAATCAAGAAATTGCAGTAGAAAGTGAATTGTTGATTTCCTAAAGAATTCTTTTTATTCCAAACTGCCTTACCCAAACTTAACTAAACCAGACATGTTTTCCTGAACAGGAATTTTTCTGGTTTGTTGCTCAGTTCCTTGTTGACACAGCAAACAACCGCTTTTGTGGGTATGTGAGGGTGTATTTAAATGACCTAATTTAGCTCTGGAATTGCTCTTGGTTTATCCAATTAAATATTCAACACTGCTTCCTGCAAAAATATCATTTTACTTTCCTTCTGTGCCAAACATTTCAAAGATTTTAATTTTCTGTATCCATTTATTTACAACGAAACATGGAAACCAAGGCAAGGCAGTAAAAATTTGTTGACAACAAAAGGAAGGCACATTAAAAAGGGCAATCGACAAATTTTGAAAGTTAACATCAATAGGCAACCGAATAAACTTTTGGTTGTATGCAGCATTGGCTCAAACATAATCAATTTGGATGTAAAACAACAACCAACATAAATGGCATGAATTTGGGCGAAAATACAACAAAGACTTTTACCAAATTTTGTAGTAATGTTAAATTAAACCAACTATACTACAGATAAAATGTGCGTGGAGGTATAAAGCATATTGAAGAGTCTCCATAAAATACATTCTACAACTATTTTTTTTAATTTAAAAAGTTGATTGGAAAAAGCCATTTCTTAAAAATATTGAAAGGCATGTCAGCAATGATATATTTATTGTGGTGCACAACTTTGAAAGTTGCTTGTTTGAACCAAAACCACTAGATGCAATCACAAACACTGATTAGGCCCACAATTGTCTTGCATTTGTCGTAAAAAAGAGGCAAACGCATTGTGAATAAAATTTACTTAGCATTTCACATACTATAAGGTTTTGGTCATTTTACAGTGGAACAAATAAATAAAAACTAATGCATGATTTTCCTCTTTTAGGTGTAAATGGAAAACCCCAGTTTTACACATATTTTGAGTACTAAAAGACACAATTTTTGAAAGACAAAAAATTGTAACGATATAAATAACTTAAAATGAATATAAAAAGATCTAAAAATGCAAGTACAGTGCTTTTCACCTGTTTTTCATTCCTTGGCCACTTTAAAACAGTCAAAATTTAAATAGTCACAAGGATTTAATGATCAAATGATATTCGAATCACATCATTTCATTTTCATAAAAAAGGGTAAAAGTTGAAAAGTAAAGCACAAAAGTATGACATTAGACATTAATACTGGGTGATTCAGGTTCACTCATGTCCGTCCCTGAAGACAAGGAAACAGTAGAACCAATACCTGGGTATTGTCTCGTTGCGGCCTGTTTTGATAACAGTGGCAACTGATGCAACTGCGCAGATGCAGTATTCGTGTACACAGGTTTAGGAGATGGCTCAGTAAAAATAAAACCATCATCTTCCTGGACAGGCCTTCTCACCTGTGCTGGGCTTTGTTTTTCATCACTGTCCAGCCCAAGCGACATGTTTGGGATTTCCACCCCACTAAATGGATCATCATTTTCTGTCCGATTCGATTCAAGGCTGTTTGAGTACAAAGGTTGCCTGTAATGCCCTTCATCTTCCATGTAATAGTCTTTTGGGGCAGAATTAAACTGAAAGTGTCTGTGATCACCAGGCAGACTTGATTGGGGTTGAACTGGGGAACCGACATCATCACTGTGGCCAAGCCTTGGTGTTGGCCCTGATGATGACACAGGTGAATGAGTTGTCACTGAAGACAGTGGTCCTTCATCTCGGCCCATATTTTCCTGTTGAATTTTGCCATCAGGCTCAAAGGTGGTGACTTTGTGATTTTTGGCACTGCCTATTGTGCTGGGTGAGTACTGGTCTTGTCTGACATCATTAGGCAAGTTTAAATTTGTGACACTGCCCGACAACATATTAGCTGACTGGTGCTTCACAATTATGTCCAATCCATTGTCCAATGGTAATCGGGGAGCATGGTGGTGCTGTAATGAAGACCTTGAGCCAGTTGACTCATTCTGAAGGTCATTTAAGGCTTGGCCAAGTCTTTCCTGGTGTGGTATTTCGAGTTTGGTTGGCGAAACTTCGCTGCTCGACCCTCTTTGGCTACCATTTGGAAATGGACCACTTTTAGCAAGGCCATTGAGTCTCTGTCTCTTTTTAGTACTGTCTGACAGGCTACTAGTGGATCGTCGATCTGATAACCTTTGTGGATTGTGAGGTTCGTCAAGTACAGCTCTAGTGCTGGATAGGTCAGAACCTTGCCCTTGATAAACAATCTGATTTGTGTTTGGTCTGTTCTCAAATGCATCATCATTTTCATTGTGAAGCAGGGAATTTCTTGCAATGGGTAAATTTGACATCAACAAAGGTGCTGAAGTTGGTGCATCAATTTCCTCTTCATTGGTGGGTATTGATGATTTCCGAGTGTATCCATTCTGATTTCTTGCACCGGCTTTCTTTTTCCGACAACCCACATAGGCAACCACACAAATCATCAATGAAACCAGCATAGCAAGGCAAAGGCCCAGAATAGCTGCTGTTTGTGAGCCAGCAACCGCTGGTTTGTTTATTTTTGTCACCGTTCGCAGATTGCAGCGCTCAGCTGAATACCCCGAATAGCAAAGACAACGCATTCGATTTATGTTATCTTGACAGCAAATGCCTTCAAGACAAAAACTCTCATCTGAACATCTATTGCAATTTTTGATCTCCTGAATGTTGACATTTAAGGTGAAATGAGCTGAAATGTTTAGTTTAGAATTGTGAGCGACGCAAACATACTTTCCAGAGTTAGTAACTTCTGCTCTAGAAATTTCCAGCTTTGGTTTTTTGGCTCCTTTCACTTTTACACCTTTGGGAAAAGGTTTTTTCAGTTTGGCACCATTAAGAGTCCAATAAACCTGATCAGGTTTTCCAGATGCCCGACATTTTTCTTTGATATCATAACCTCTTCGAACAGTGACATCTTTCTCTATCTTCTTAAACTTTGGTGGTGTCAAAAACTTGCTTACCATCTTTTTGTCTTTCTTTGAAACTTTTACTTTGGGATTTGTGGATATCCAGTAAAAAGATTTGACACCCGAAGATTTAAGAAAGAAAAGAGCTTTTCCTTTTTTGATGTCAATACAATTTTCAGCTTTTCCAAATGGTCCAACAGTGATTTTCTTTTTCTTCTTTAAACCACCGTTGTTGAGTTTAAATGTGGTATCAACTGTCACAGTGATGTTGTAGCGCTTTTTGGAACCTTTTCCAATAACTCCAACCTTTTTGCCAATTTTTCCAACAATGGCAACTTCTGAATTTAAGGCAATCTGCTTTAAATCCGCTTTTTTAGGCAGTGGTGTGCATGTCTGACCGCTTGCAGTAACAAACAGAAGACCACTTGCAATAAAGGCAAAGATCAAATGCATGTGAGGTGGTTTGCAATTACAAATTACAGATCAAATTTGTTGGCAATTGCTGCAGGTCACTTGCTGAAGCTAGATTTTTAGCTACACAAAACAACAAATTCATACAATTTAGAGACATTATAATGTAAAAAATCTATAGGTATGTAACATGTAATAAATAAATTCCTAGACCGGAACCAAAGTCATTTTTTAAATTGGACCTGCATTTCAGTTTTACATTTAAAAAAACAGTTTTACATTTTTGTAACAAAAATAATAGACATTCAAGTTTATACAAATAGAAATAGTTTCATTACGACCAAAGCCATAAAATGTTTTTTGCGCGGACACATCCTTCCTAGTCCTACTGCCAACCACTCAACCCTAAACTTACTAAAAGTCACGCGGTACACTTGTTCCGCAAATTGTGGTGGACCGACTAGAATCTCTCAGCTTTATATGCTGCTTTGCCGGCGTCACTCAGAATCTCAGATAAAAAATACGAGAGCACCGTGGAGACGTGCTTAATCAGGCGTAAGAGAAAAAGGGGCGATGGGAAAAAGTTTAGGAAGGGGGGAAATGAAAAAATCAAAACGAACCAAAGGTTTCACAATTTTGCTGATAACAGCATACCAAAAAGTAAAAATCTTGTTTTTTTAATTTAGAGTCTAGTTTAGGACCTTTTTTGGACATTACATTAAAAAACGCTTGCTGTTCAAAAATTTAACTAAATTTGCAAAAGAAAAGCGAATTACTCTAAGTTGGTTAAGCATTCGTTTTTAATCACACTGGTAATCGGTAATATTTTGAATTAGTATTTGAACGAACACACACACGTCTATTTGGCATGCTTTAAAGGTGATGTAATTTGCTTGGACTAGCGCACTTGATGACGAAACCTTCCTACGATCCATTAAAAGGTGTCAAAGCATGGTAGGCTACGGTTGTCGAGGTGTCAATGGGGAACCAATACGCCCTATTAAAGTCTATTGCGTCACGTCACTCCTCGCCTCCAAAGAAAATATTACGCAACGTCGCGAAACGCCAAACAAATGTGGCCGCATTTTTGGTTAGACCGCGCTAAATTGATTTTTAATGGAAACATTTAACCCATATTTTGCAACCTTTACAAAACTTGCTTGTTTTTCTGATCACTCCAAAACCCCTTTCAAACCCTAAATATCAATAATTTGCGTGTAAATTGCATTGTTAACTCCAAAATTCCGAAACGAAATTTTACTTAATATTCTTTCGACAAAATAACAAACAAACAGTTATTCAGATAACGTTATTGCCTAATGCCAAGTTCTCAACCTACGCAAGTAAATTGCATGACTAAGGTACCTGCAGCTAACAAGGCCCATTAAAAAACTATTGCGTATAACTAAAAAACCATTCAACCGTTCCAGGCCAAATTCGGCATGATTGTTGCAGAGGTTGATATTAAACATCCATTAGATTTTGAGGACGTTTGCAAGTTTTGTTTTTGTAGAATAACAGTTTAAAAAAAATTGAAACTTGGGCCTTAATACAAACCTATGCTGTCAATAAAGCCCAACATTTTCATGTTTTGAAAAATAGTCTAGAAACCAATCAGACTCATTTATACTTTGCTTCGGTCAAATAAAAGTTCAAACAAGCAACGTTATTAACTCATATTACACATATACTGTTAACTAAGACATATAACTGTTAATCTGAACGTACTAAAAAAAGAATAAACGACCCCTTGACATTTGATAACCAAAAATACTAAATGAAAGATTACTTCCACAAACATCTTATTCGGACTTTTTATCTCCCTATAGGAAAGCAAAAAAGCAAATTTTGTGCGTATCAGTCGCCTTTAGCATAAAAGACACTTGAGAAAATGACAAATTATAGTTGGGCCTTATTGCAAGCAATGGCTGACAAACAAAACCGTAATAAAATTTATTTGAAGTAATTCTTTTTTCCAGATCGGATAATGCTCCAATTAAACTAAAATGACCCCATTACTAATATATCTTAATAAGTTTTCATTTCGACGACACAACCTTTTCATTTTTGCTACCAATTTTAACAAAAAATAATAAAAAGCTGAAAATAAACACTTCTTAATTTGGATTGGTCATGATAACAATTACATACAACTTGCAGGTCCAACACTTTGTAAACCATTTTAAGTACATATATATTTTAAAATTACATCAAAACGGAAGCATTTTTTCTAGCTCATAAAAAAATATTAGCAGTGGGCCTTATTACCTTCCGGGCCTATATACCTTCAGGTACCTTACGAAAGTGCACGCGCAATTTGCGAAATACGCAAACAAACCCATCAAATGACGTCAGCGGGCAAGTCCTGGCAACCAAACAAACGTGTCGGCTCTGTAGCCCACCCAGCGGCTCTTTTTACGTAATGTAAAAACCATTCGAACAACGATCCAAATTTATTATAAATGTTGAAAATATACGGTTTCGGTTTAGTATGCGAATGCGATTTTGACATAAAAACAATTACAATTTTGTTGATATTTGTTCAACAATAATCGATTACCATATTTATTTAGCAATACCATATTATTTCACTCAAATGTAAGCCACCCTCGATTGTAAACCGCATGTTAAGGTGTCAAAAAAAATAATGTATGCCGCCCCTGATTGTAAGCCGCATTTTGTGATGTTACATACTAGTGTTTCACAACACTTCTTTCTGTTGCTTCAAACAACTATTTGTTAACAATTGTTAGTCACGCAAATAACTATCCAGCAGAGCGTATGTTGACGTGTAAAGTTTTGTTTTTGAACGCGAAACAAATTTAAAAGCAGGGGTGTGGAAATAATATCGGCATGATATTAAAATGTATGCCGCCCTCCATTGTAGGCCTCACAAACTGTAGGGGAAAAATTTCATAAACCTGGCTTTACAATCGAATAAATAACGGTAACTGATTACCACGTACAGTACGACCCATATCTGATTCTGCATTTTGCCTGTTGAAAACATGCGAACTTTTCTGCACGACTTCTTGTTGCCACTACCTCTGTCTACTTGAAATCAGTTTATATACTTCTAGCTCTCTGAGCTCATTTGCATTTGTGGGCTAAAAGTCGCGCATTAAATCAAAGCTAAAGGGTCAAGTAGTACCTGGCAATCATATGGAGATTTAGTGGTGAGTTAAAACAACGCAAGGGTGTAATTAAACATAAGTGTCCTCACGATTTGTTTTACCTTTAATCATCGAAAGTTCAGGGTAACTTCCTAAATTAATTTAGTCCTTATGTTCTAAAGAACAGGTTTTACATGAAAGGACGAATTTAGCTTGGTTATACCATCGTTTTTTACTTATCAAACCCTTTTCAAAATTGCTAAACTAAGTTGAATTAACAATAGGGTTTCTATGCATTAAATCATTACAGAACTGTTGTTAGTAGTGATGTTACGTTAAAGGCCAATTAAAATAACGTGAGAAACGCTCTTTCAAATTTGTTTGTTCATCTGTTTTTATGTACAAAAGTTTAAAGTCGTGTCGGAAAAACATTTGAATCGCAAATTACTTTCGGGTTGACATTAAGTACAGACAACCACAGCCATTGAACAGGTGATAATGAATATGTTTGCAGCCTATCTCAGCCTGATAACGCTAATTATGTCTTTAATTGAATTTTCGGCCAACTTGCCAGAAACAACCGATTTTATATTTAGGCTATTGGAAATTTTTTGCACAATATAACGTACTTTAGGCTTTGTCAAGCCCTAACTACATGTGATACCGTAAGATTGCTATTTATACATCGTTAGTAATAGACCAAACTTTACCTACAAGCCGACTAGCATTTTTCAATTTAAAATCTGCTACTGTTTTGATTTCGTTGTATAAAGTCTACAATTTCTTTTTCTGGTTTTCTGACAAAAATACAACACTTTGCTTTCTATAAAATTTTCAGGTGGTTATTTTTCTCAAGACAGACCTGCTTCATAAGCTATACGGCACTGCAAACCGTTTCCTCGTAGACAGGAACTAAACACCTATTCAGCAGCCAAGCAAGTATTTGGAAAAACAATGACGTAATAGTAACAGCTTTCATTACCGTTGCAGCTCATGTGACCAGCTTGTGGGTTTCCCTATTTGCTTAAAGGTGATTGCCAACTTCAATTTGTGTCCGGCTAAACCGAAAAACACTTTTTGAACTTTGGGTATTTTACGCTTGTAACTCAAAATTTACGCCAAAAACATGGCTTCAAAATCATGTTGTTTTTCGGCTACAATCGGTCAAATTACTGCTCACTAATGATTTACAGCGATTGATATCGAGTAAATTATTTAAATTTGTAGTTTAATTACAGTACTGCATTTATACAATGACAATCATTGCCATGTTTAGGGTTTATGTTTGGTTTGTTGTCTAGTTTTGCCGATTAAAGCCGCGCCTGTTTCGTTTTCGAACCCAAATAATCACTAATTTGTTTTTCTGCGCGTATTGGCGTATACGACAATAAAAAATCACTGTTTTTAGATATGTTTCAAAGCGGTCTTATCAGCATTTAAAGTTTCCTAGCAGCAGTTAAGGCGTGGCGTTGTGCAGACCCTGCTTTGTTTATTTTATGACCATGCAGAAAGAGGTCATAGAACTGGACAAACACAACATTTTAAAAAGTGCTAAAAACTGTAAGTCATATTAATAGTTTGTTAAATTGCCTTTTGTTGCAAAGCCGTAAATTTCCAATACTGTACAAAATCCGCCACTGGTCTGTTTTTACCAAAATAGCAGTAATTTAAAAATGGGCAAAGTGCTTTATAGGCGGTGGGACAATCATCCACTTGTGTTCACTTTTTTATTGATGTTTAAACAGCTTACACAGCATGCACAATGCATTGTCACTTACCGTTTTCATCCATTGTACTAAGTGCTTGTAAATCAGTAACTTAATCCAAACCCTGTTCGCTTAAACATTTTTGTAAACTCTTTTCACCGATGTTTCAACTTTCATGTGAAGACACAATTAACACTGGTTTAACGTACTTTTACCTGAAAGGCATGTTATATTAGTTGTTGCTACAATAAACCCTTTTTGTAAGCAAATTTTGAAGCGTAAGGCTACATCCATTAAAATGAATGTACCTTTTTGTTCACTGAAAGCAAACCTTCTGCTACAATTCGTACAGCTTCACAATGATAATGCGCTTTCTCAGCTCATTATAATCGGAGATGGACTGACCTACGGACGTCAAGATCGGACTAACATGACATTATGCTACAGTCGAGTTTATTGCAACCGCTTTAGCGCTATGAGTACACGTGCAAGCCACCCGTTCATACATATAAGTAAACATTGTGACGTAACGAACAATAAACAATCGCAAGTGTTGTGCTTAAGTGGTCAGTCTTCAGTGGACAAATTTGCAGTCCTGTTTGGGGGTTTTGGTACAAATGCCTCTAATATTTCAATGTCTGCTTATTACTTCACGTCAAACAATGCGCGATTCCTTTTTGATTCAGTGCATTTTAAAGTGCTAGAATTAAATTCGATTGTGTTTTATATTTTACATTGTCATTTTGTCGAAGTGTTACATGATTTTGTGTATACTGACACTTGCAGGCAAAAAAAAATGCATAAATACAAATTGGACAAAACAAATTTAAAACATAGAAATATTATCGACTGAACCGATGTGCAAACTAGCGCATCGGATTCTCTCTCTTTTTCTCCAAGGTTCAGGCCAGTGGACATCATCATGGTACGCTAGGAAAATAAAGTTTTTTTAGCCTTTTTAATCGGCGTTTTGAGACCAAATTCAGATGTGATACAACACTATATGAAAGTGGTAGTGTGAAGTGACATAATGTAAAGGTTTAAAGGATTATTTTGCGTGCAGACGGAGCCAGCACAAGTCCCAAAGAGGAGAACTTTTCGCAAGTTCAGCTACAGAGGCGTCGACCTCGATCAGCTTCTTGACATGTCAAGGTACGAAAGATTTGGCATACATGGCTTGTAGGCCTTGGTTAAATTGCATCTTTATTTTACTGCAATTTTAAGTTTTTTCCTCATTTTTGTAAACTTTAAAAAAATATCCAATTTATTTGGGAAGTTGTGGACAATTTTGATTGTTAAAATTTTAAGTCCTAGGTTGCTGTAAGTTTAGGCTTTAGTACTTTGATTTGTGTTGTGTGGCAAGTAAGGTTTCTGCGTTTTTCTATGATTAATAAAAAATGGAGAATATCTAAAAAATACCTTGCCTTTTGACTTAACTCATACTTGCAATTGATATAGCAAATTGCAAAGTTTGATACCTAAACTTTACCAATGATTTCAGTCTTTCTAGCAATGGGCCCGTCTTTGTTTCTTCTGTTAAATACCTTGCTATGTTTGATTCTCCATAAGTTTTTTAACCTATTGCACAACTTATTCGGGCTTAGTAGTTGTTTTAGTTTGATCATGTCGCTATGTTTTCTCTCAGTTAGCGAAATAAACTTAACACAACACCATTCATGGTTTATACAAAAGTCATGCAAAGATATTGATAACTTTTCATCAAATAGTGTTCTAAAACTGTTGTATGTTCTTGTACCAGGGAACAGTTAATGGAACTTTACTGTGCACGACCACGCAGATCTTTTACAAGGGGTGTTAAGCGCAAGCACAATGCTCTTCTTAAGCGTCTGAGAAAGGTTAGTATTGGTGTTAATAAACTTAATGTGTATGGAAAGTACAATCTACATCATTATACATCTCTAGAATTTATTCATATTTTAAATTTTATAAAACACAAATGTGGTAGTTAAGAAAAAAAAGATGCATGTTGGTATCATACAAATATAGTTAATAGCTGCAAGGTGTATTACTTTTTTGTTTATTTTTTAGTCCTGTGAACAGAAAAAAATACTGACATAACCAAGAAAAATTTTATTAACTGTTTTGCAAAATTGACATGGTATTGCAAGTTGGTTAATTTAAAAAGTGAGCAGCATTAAAAAAAAACAACTTTTAAAGCAATCAAAGTGAATACCTTGCATAAAATGTTTCACATTGTGTATAGGCCAAGAAAAATGCTCCACCCATGGAAAAGCCTGAAGTGGTTAAGACACATCTTCGTAACATGATTATCGAACCTGAGATGGTCGGAAGCATGGTTGGGGTCTACAATGGAAAAACTTTCAACCAAGTTGAAATCAAGGTACATTGAATTCTATTTCAAACCTGGCCAATATGGCGAACCCTTATTTATTCGTACAGAATTTTTTTTACCCTATGGTTTGTGCAGCTTGCATTTTTAATGTCATGCCATTATTTTGTCCAGCCTGCCTTTGGATACAATTTGTGTTGACATTGCTCACAAAAACTTTTTTACATTACAACATGTTGGTTACACAAGAGTCAATATGATATTCATGGTCGGTATAATAGCTGTGGGCTATTTATGCCAGCAGGGCCATACCTAATTCAGCAGACAATTATAAGTACATGATGCATTTATTGCTTGATGGTGCGTAAGTTGGTTTCTTAGTCTTGGTCTTCAAAACATTACTTAATAATGATAAGCAAGTGTTAAATTTAAATTATGAGAAGTATTGTCAGACACTTTAGCAAATGCTCAAAAGTGTATACTTTAGGTTGGAAAAAAATTCAGAAACAAATATCTTCAAGTTTAGTTGTGGGATATCCTTTATAGGCATAGTTGCCAATTGCCCAGCGTTCCCGCGGGTATGGAAAACCTGGAAAGGTTATGGAATTTAAATTTGCATTTTTAGGGCCTGGAAAAGATTTGAAAAAAGCCAACTTTTGCAAAATTCCTTGAAAAAGTATGGAATTTGGCACCTGTTTTACCCTGAAAATGCCAGATAGAGATAGGAATTTCAAATTACGTAACGTCTGTATATTCTTTGCAAGTATGGTAAATTGGCTGCATATACCAAAGCCTCTTTTCTAGTTTAACTATGGGAATTGCTCGATTTTCTTCCAATAAGGTGATGGAAATTTGTTTGTTTTTTCTTGAAAAGTTTTGGAAAAGACATAGGATTTATAAACTAAAATTGCGGGGGAACCTTGATTGCCATACGGTCCTTATTTTTAAGATTTGTCCTTATTTTAAAGGGCAATGTCTTGGAAAATATTATTGTCCTTATTTCTAAGAAATGTCTTTATTTTTGATTTGAGTCGTTGTTTTCAACAAATACAAGGAACACTTAGTGAAATAACATTCAAATCCCTGATACAAGTAAAAGTAAACCTGTACCCGAGCTTTTGTGAGATGCACGAAGGATTTTTTATGATCAGGAAGTAGCTGAAAATGTTTCTGGCAAAAATCATGGCATGTGATATGTCGTGGCTCGCATAAATGCAAAGATTGGCAAAAGCGCCTGTTTTCGTATGAATATGTGATTTTTCGGTTGTCCTTATTTTGGGGTCCATGTCGATGGCAACCCTGTTTATAATCTACATTTAGTTTTTGCTAAAATTAGAAATTTAAACTTATCAGTTTCAAGTTGTTTGCTTCTTACCCAAGGTGTGTTACTTTATTTTGAATTGACTAAAATGTTCTTTTTTTCAGCCTGAAATGATTGGGCGCTACTTGGGCGAGTTCAGCATCACATACAAGCCTGTGAAACACGGTCGGCCAGGTATTGGTGCCACTCACTCCTCACGTTTCATCCCACTCAAGTAAAACTGCTCTCTAAGACCGAGAATAAAAACATTCGCTTCAGCGATGATACTTCGTTTTGTCAGTTTGTGACAGGTTATCTATTAGCTGCCAAGATTCCTCATGCTAAATATGTTGTTAGGCAGTAAAATGTAATGCTTATTCAGTATGAGTATTACAGTGTCTGTTAGTTTCCAAGTACAGTTTCAATCTTTATCAGGCAGCAGGCTCCTGTATGGAATATGCCGTACAAGTTGTCCGTATTTTTTCTGCGTAACACTGGTTTGCTCCACGCATTTGGTCAAGAAAGAGTTCTTCAAACTTATTTTAATGTACACGCTTGTTAGTTAGTTATCCGAAGTTGATCCACTCAAAGTTTGACCCCGAATTACCCAGTGGTTCACCCACAGGCTCCCAAAACGTGGAGATTTCGGTTGTGCTTACTGAAGTACATGATCCAGGAATTTCAGACTGGTTTTCTAGCAGTAAATTACTACGAGGAATAAGGACAAAACACACTTTTATTTGTGTTTTCACTTGTTTGGGGACAATTCGGACACCAGGCGAGTACAGAAGATCATGAATCACGTGAATAGATGTGACCAGTCAGTGCAGAGGTTGTGCGCGGTCATACTGCGAGAGACAAACTCGTTCAAAGGGAAGCGCAAAACCAAAGGAAACTTTCGAATTGAAGTAAAAACTGACACATAAAAGTAAAACAAAAATCGACAAGTCATAATAGCCGCGCAGACGTGGGCAAACACAAACAAAATTGGAAGAACAAATTGCTAAATTACACAGACAATAGGCGAAGACATTGATATCAACAGTAAGACTTTAGAAGATGTATTTTTTGATGCATTTTATAACTTGCTACTTGTTGTGGCTCTGTAATGGACTAAAAAGCCAAATAACTTCCTGCTAAATCCGAAATCATATATTTTAGCTTTAAATGAATCAAATTAAGTTCTCAATTCAATACTTGTGACAAAAATAAAATAAACTTAGAGACAACATCGAAAATCAAGATGTCAGAAAAACAGTAAAAGCGTAAAAATAGTTTTCACGGCATATATAATTGCAGTTCAAAACAATAAAAGTGAAGTCAAAGGTTGAAATTGAACCAGGTTTTTAAGCCTTCAATAAACTCCAGTATCACGCTGCCCACGTCGATTTCGGCCGTTTCTTGTTCTTCTTTTTCCCTCGTTTTCCCTTTTTATCCATATTCAAACTGCTCCTAGCTTTAGGCAGGTCAGGGGGTGGCGGTAGGTCATCTTCATCGAAATTGTCTAAAATGTTCAAAGACTGCGCTTTCATTTGTCTCCCAAGGGGCTTTCCCTCTTCGTCAGATGACGACAGCACAGCGAGTCGTGCATTCGCTTTCAAGAGCTCCGTCCTCGTGTCCTTTTCGCTAGAAGTCGACTTAAAAGAACTAGGCAGACTCTTTGGCGTCGCCTTGTGGGAGGCTTTGCTGTCAACACTGCTGCCGCGAGATGGCGCTGGCGAGTTGGAGCGTGATGAGTTGACAGAATCCGGTGGCGAATCGGTGTGTATAATTAAAGCCGGTTTGAGCGCTTTAGAGGGAGGAGGAGGGGGGAGTTTTTGCTCCTCCTGGGGAAGTGGAGGCGGAGAAGGAAGCTCATCTTCGTCGTTTTCTTTGTTATTTTCTTCTGGTTTGTTTTCTTCAGAAGTATCGTCTGGGGTGAGAATTTTGAGAGGTGCTATTGATATAGTTTTGTCTTTACGGCTTCCGGGTGGTGGCGGTTTGATGGCGCTTGTTGGCACGTGACCACGTTTCGTTGGTTCTGGAAACACAAAACGAATAGGCTACATATATGTATATATGCGCTGCATCAAATCCAACAGAATCGTATTTTCTTGTTGTAGTGGAAAGTATATGGAAAGTATGTCCCAGACTGTGGTACGCGTGTCACTAGTGAAGTTCACTTAATAGACAAGACTTAGTCTATCATCTAAATCACAACGTGTACAAAACTTTCGGATGATACAGTGTGCATTTTTGTGCCGTAATTAGTTTAATTCGATTGTATGTATTACACGCCCAACAAAGAGTACTATATTGATGATAGCTGTTATAGTGTAGCCTATGTTCTGGGAATATGTGGTACGCGAACATACATTCTACATATAGGTGTTACGAAACCGCCATACGAAATCTCCATGCGGTTTCGTCCTGTTAACGTGGTTTTGACCCCTACCGTGACCTCCTGAATTCTTAATCATTAGTCACTGAAACCTGATCATTACTTGACTTATAACTCAAGCAAAACGATAACTTTAGAGCATTGGTATATGGTCCCATTTTTAAGAATTTATATCATGTCAACTCCCAATTCGTACATACCAATATATAACCGCTGAACACGATTGTCCAGAACAGTGGTTCTTAACCGGTGGGAAATTTCCCACAAGTGGGAAAATAAGTACATTCCAAGGGAAACTGTCAAAGTCAAGGTTACTTAAATTGTTGTTTTACTCGAATATCGGTAATAAGTCAGATTATTTTGTCACAAAGTCAAGTGTTTTTTATGGAATAAAGCCCGTTATTGGAATGTACAGCACAAAACATCATCATAAGATGACAGAGAGGTAAATTCAAACTTGGTAATTGGCTTTAGTAGGAAACTATAGCAAAATGTTAAGAACCACTGGTCTTGAACCTGGTTGAACACCATCTACATCTCAACGCTCTAAACTTAGCGATTCATAAGGCATTTCGCTATCGAAACATTATGCGGAATAGCCAGCAGTCTTCGTAAATCACGCGTGCCTTGTTGGTTGCCAAATATGGTGCGAGCGCTCGAGTGCTACGTCATATCCGCGCAGTGTTTTGCGTCACAATGCTATACCGGCCAAGGCGTTGTTGTTTGTCGATATTACTGCAGCACAACTTTCCGTCGTGCATCGTCTTGCTATGTGACGTCATATACCCGTGACGTTGTTTCGTTTCCAATGCGTTTTGTGAACAACCCTAATTGGCGACCTTGCTAGTTAACCTTAGTTGGAATTGAGTCTAAAATGGAGGGAAAAATCCCTGATACACCAATATTTACCTTTTTTCTTTTCTTCTTCTTCGCCCAAGTCTAGTGATATTTCGCATATGGTCGCCTGCAAAAGAAAACAAATGTGGTTACGTACCTCAGCTGACCGCTGCATTCAAAGCAAACTGGACCATTACAGCCCGTGCTAAACAAACCATACAACTAGATATGCTTGTTTTGTCATTAACTTGTGTACATGGTGAGCTTAAAGGGATTTGATTGCTGTTCACTTGTGCGGCCTTTTCCGTGGTTTAAGACCACAAGTTGCATTTAACATACATAACCACACCACAGTTGTAAGTCGGGCCAGGTTTTTCGGGTCGGGTTCAGACTTTGGGTATTTAACAAACGGGCTTGATTCGGGCCTGACTTCACATTCTGTGTCAGTAACTTTTAAAAATACAAAATACCGAACTAAACAGGTAGTTGCTGGACATAACCTAATGCCAAATAGCCATATAACGTCTTGTTTAGGCCATTGTGTATGTCTTCTTTTTTCAAGGCCTGTCAATCAAACTTTTGGCCTAACGTCCTTCTCAAAAACGATTCGGGTTTGGGCTGGACTTTGGGCTTCTAATTTTGGATTCGGACTCGAACTTCGGGTCAACTTTTAACTCTGAACCACCCAACCCAATACATTAAACAAAACCTCATAAAGATTGATGCAAAATGCTGTTAGTAGATATTGCTTTAACAGACACCCTCTAATGAACCTTCTAGAAACCGAAGCGGAATCAATTCAGTTTTCCTTGGTCCGTGAAAGACATAGCATAAACAATTGACCGTGGGCTGTCCTATTCAAAAACGTAACTTCACAACATTGAAATAAAATTTAAAATTTTAGCGTATAATTTGGACCTGTGTTTTTGCTGGACATTCAAATCAAGTACTGGTAAAGGAACCTCTAGCGCGGAACTGCAGCAGCGCAACTTAAAAAAGCACTTTGCCAGTTTCGCTTTCCACCCATGCAGACATGTGCAAGCTTTTTGTTAGATGAATCATTTTACGCTATATTTCCCCATGACTGACTTGTGCATTAAGGGCGTTACCACTGTATTATTTTGGAGGGCTTGTTGGAAATTTAAGACTCTATCTAATTGGCCTATGGGTGATTAATTATGGAAATTTGCCTCCCCAGAAGTGTGGGTATTTTGTGTAGGTCTACGAATACTCTTTTATGCACCATGAAACTTTTTAAAGATTTCCTTAACTTTCAAGGAAGTTTCTAGAAAAATTCGGTTTCGTATAAAAACCAAACGTTTGGCCGAATAAATGAAATAGTGCCGCCTTTTAATCTAAACTGAAATTTAAGGTTTTGAAAAGTGTCCTTCGTTCATAATAAACTCGTTTAAACTTCGCGATTCGGCCTACAACCTACACTAAAATACAACAACTATTACTGTTAAATGACCGGTTACATCATATTGTGTCGTAGCCTAAATCGATTATGTATCAAGCAGTTTACTTAATAACCGAACCTCCCTGCTTAACATTTTAATGAAACGCAATTTAAAAGCAATCAATGACAGTTTATGATCAATAAGCGAGAGGCTAAATATGGTTTCAACGACCAAACAAAAGATACAGTTCCTATCGATTACTGGTTGAAAGTATTAAAACCACATTTTACCAAATATGGTCTCATTTGAAACCATATTTAACAGCCCTAATTTGTTTGGTGTAACAAAAACGCAAAAATACAGATAATATGCAAGGTGTAATACCTATTTAGTATTGGTCAATCACAAGCAAGGATACAACCATTTTTTTGTGAGCTGGTTATTGCTGATGCATAAAATTGGTTGCATTTGTATTTGATTATTAATTTTCACGTACCCGATCTCTTAGATGCTGACGGGTAGGGGGTCGTCTTCGGGCCCCAGGGGGTTTCGCCCTTGTCTTGGTCACGTGTTCTAAATCCGGTCCAGTCCCCTGAAATAGAAAAATATTAAACGTTGATTTTTGGCAAACTCAATATTTTGAACATACGGACTTGTGGCTTTATAAATGATATCAACGTTTTTTTGAAATTTTGTGGTTTCGTATGTCAAGTTAACATATTGTCATCATGAATTTGTTTTAAACACTTTACGTGGGTTTGTTTAGTAATTTGATGCAGGATGCAATGGCCCAATATGGTTGTAAAAACTTACATGCTTTATTTTCAAAGGCTCGTGCCATTGTCAGTGATAGAAACCAAAAAACAATCACAGCGAATTGCATACACCGGGATCACATATTAAAGTAACTAATAACTTTTGTCCAATCAAGCCAAACCTAAAATTTACTTTATTATGTATGTTTGAAAGTAAAAGGTTTGGGAAAACACTGCTAAGAACCAAAAACACTTAATTTAAGAGTGCTTAATTGTGAAAGATTTTCGAAACGTCGGAAAGTTGCGTATTCGACCGAAACATTTTTGCTCTTAATAAGTTTTAAGTTAACTGTAAACGTGAAAAGATTGAGGTACAAATGTCAAGGCCAGGCTCAAATTCTTTACCTGCATAGTGATTACCGAAGGTTTGTTAAATGTGCACTGCCCAAAAATAAAACTTTTCTCCCTTAAGTTTTGAGAAATAAAGAGCAGTTCAATTATAAAACAAAACGTAAAATTTTTTACCCGCATGAGCAGATCTATCGTAAGTAAAGATTTGTTCAGTTGCTTCAAGGAAGAAATCTACAGTATAGCCCACACAATACCTCTAGGGCCAAGAGGAAGCTGTTTCCGCGTATGCCACTGTTGTCAACACAAGGCTAGTCACACACTTTGCGTTGGAAAAACGTATTTTAACCGGCCTTAGTCACTCGATGCATCGCTAAGGCTATTTTAAAGCCAGTGGGCGTTGTGTATCATTACCACTGTGCGTTTGTGTGCGAGTGCCTTGAATTAGTGAATAACTAATACGTTTTGTCTTTGACTGCATGTGTGTTATTTTAAACTCGGATGGCAAACCCACACCTTTGGTGATCACTGGTGTTCTTGACACAAAGTTACAAAGTTAAACTCGTGCGCTTCTGCCAACGCGACAGACGACTGCTGACGTTTTGACGTTGTCATTTGCGTTTTTTTCGTGCCAAACGTCTTTACAGCTGTAGCAGGCACCAAATTAGGTATGCATCGTAGGCATACTGCACGCAATATTATAATGTGCTTTAAATTTCACTGACCTCTAACTCAAAGTTCAAACTGACTGGCGCTTTTTATCAGACAATGCAGTTTTCAAGACAACCCTTAAATGTTAATAGTTAGTATCGGTTACATTTGTATGGTAAAAATGCAAATCTACAGATACGTTAAATTGCAGCTTTGATCTAAAATGTACACCGTAAATAGGTGTTATTAAAACGTTTTAGTAATCATAGTAATCATCAGTGCGTTTTTTATACATTTTAAGAAAGGTTTGTGTGCAAAACACGGTCTAACACAGAGGTCTAGGGCTGGCCGGGCTGAGGTTACGGACTTGAACAAACGGACTTGATTCGGGCCTGACTTTCGGTGTCATTAATTAAAAACATACCTAGCTAAGTAGTTAGTTGATGGACTTGAGCTAATATCTAACAGCCCCAAAACTTATGGTTTAAGCCAGGGGTGTGCAACCTGCGGCCCGCGGGCCAAATGCGGCCCGTTGAAAAAGTTCGTGCGGCCCGCGGAGACGCTGGAATTTTCTAATTTACTGGCAAACGAGTCCAATGATCATATATTTTTGAGCACAATAGCACATTGGTGCGCCCGGTGGTATTTCTATGCGACCTGGCAATAATGTGACTATAAATAAATGCGACTTTTACTTGTTAACTCAATATAAGCATATTTGGTATGAAACAAATTAAATTCAGCTGGGGGTGCGGCCCGCGATCTGATCATGGTAATTGTATTTGGCCCCACGGTGAAAAAGGTTGCACACCCCTGGTTTAAGCCACTGTCGATTATTGTCCATTATCCATTGTCCATCCACGCCATCTTTACTAAAGGCCTGTCAAGCCGAAACGTGCTTGTAAAAAACGATTCTGGGCTTGGGGCTTGTGCTTTCGGGTTCGGGCCTTAAGTTTTGTCCCGATTACAATTCTGATCAAGCAAGTCAAAACGTTCCCCCGTCATCAATTATGACGTTTGGTAGAAATGACATGCGCGTTTATTATTAGATTGCTTGGCGTAATAAATCAGTCACCATTATTAACCGAGTCAGGGCAAAAACAAATGCTGAGACAGTTTTATGACATGTGGGATTATTTATTGGATCACTTTTGCTGAAAGTTGATCAACCAATATTGACAAATTTGTAAGTGTATGTTTGCCAAGTCAATTCTTGATGTAGGGCTCGGATATAAATGCTACTTCTAATGTCCAAAAGTATTTCCAACGCCAAAGTGTAAGTTTTCATCTGCACTGAATATGAATCAATTGGCAGCAGTTTAATGAGGTAAAAAAATGTCAACATGTGTTTTTGTTGTTGATATTAGAACTGAACATAAATTTTTTTATCTCACTTTCCTTCTGTGTTGTAGTTAAACGTGTTTTGTGTTTTACTATTGTCCATTACTGTACAGCAAATTCCTTACCATAGCCAAATAAGAGATGGAATCGTTCAGTTTGTTGTACCACAATTCCAGCTCGGCGTCTGAGTTCGCGTAAAGCACTTCCCTCTGAACCTGTGACATCAAAATACGCATGAATCATGACTTGAAGGAAAATTGTATGCTCAAAAACCATCCATTACGGCCTAGCGACATGTGACCTCCATTAGCCTTGTGATGTTAAACTGACGGGGTTTCCCCACCGTTACACAAAGCGGAATTGTGACGTCACATAGTGCGAGCTTTTCAAATGGTGCTCGGAGTTAGGTAGATGTTACTTTACCGGCACATAATTTTGGGGCTGTTTTTGTGGGAAAGACAAACAAAAACGACAATGCGGGATAGGGGTTTCCATGTTTCAAATTTCGTGCTCAGTGAGCGCGCTATTTTTTGCTTTTTAACGTTTAAATCTGTGGTATTTTTTAGTTAAACTAAATTTGGCAAAACAATTTTCGTATCTTCAAAAGTAGCATACAGTCCAAATAAAAACACCGAGGAAATTTAAGACCACCTACAAGTAGTTTTACAAACCGTCAGCTCACACTATTTATCTAACAGCAATTTACAGCATATATAACCTGCAGTATGTTTTAGAAATACCTACAGATGATTTAAAAATGCCGAAACTATAACACCTAAAATGGATAGAAATTTACACAATGAACCTCGATGTTTCAACATTGGGTAAACAGTTTGTAAAGCAGTAAAAAACATAAAATAAAACGATCATTAAATTTTACAACGGCCCTGGTAGCACAACGAATAAAAATTCCCATTTTCACGATGGCAAACATAGCTAAAAATATCTCTCGTATTGTGTAATTTATTTTCTCCGTAAAACCACTATTTGAGTTGCCATGTCAAACGGTATACAAATACAAGCTTATCTTGCACATAATGCATTTATCATTTTTATAAATGTCTGTGATCGATTCACGAAGGAGGTTAACTCAATCATGCGAGCGTTCCCTTTAAATCACTGTTTCTCAACCTTTTCAGTTTTAGTGCTATTTTGGCTCAAACTATAACCATTGTTGGTCTGGATGAAAATGTAAAGTAAGAGATAGGTTCCTGCAGGTCATGAAACCTTTTCACATTTGGGGGATAACGTAAAAAAATGACCTTCGAGGGCCACATATATCTTACAAGCCCTGTTTCGGAGCCAGCAAGATATTACAGGCTTACTACAATCTCATTAAGACTCAGATAGTGATATTGTTATAAATTGTAAAAATGTGTGGAATTTTAAAACGTCTTCACCACCGAGCTATACTTATTGATTGCATGTGACTAAAAATTTAGGTTTTGTCTGTGATGCAACAAACTTCCATTTCTACATGCGTTCTACGAAACTGGGTGAAATTAATCCTCTATGTTTTTCCGGAATATTTTTGCAAGTAAATTTCACTTTCAACGCTATCAATCTTTATATTTTTTAAGTTACATTTTAAACGCAAAAAAAACGTTGGCCCGTGGGCGTCTTCACCTGATAAAAATTGCCCCCTATTAAAAAAGGTTAGGACACCCCTGACGTAAATGTTGCGATTTCCAATTACTGTACAGTGTTAGTTTGATACCTTGACTTTCGCTTTTTGTGCTTTGTCATCTTTTTTCTCCACTTCCAGTATAAAAGTGTGCGGACTCTTTTTTGCGTCTTTCTTCGAGGCTTTTACGCACTTTTGGTACAAGGTCAGATCCAGTTGTCCGCAATTTTTTTCAGTTACATCCCGAGTCTACAAAATAAAAACTTATGACTTAAAAATGTATTTGGTGAAATCTCACCTTAGCAAGTATGGCTTTCGGTAAAATGAAAACTATACAAAGGTACTTGTATCGTTATTACTATTCATATAGGTTCAATAGGGAAACATGTAGTCTGCCAAGTTCATTGCACAAAATCTAGAAATTGTCATTAAGACAGAACGTAGTTTTGTGCATAAAACATGTGTGTAAGCAACAAGATCATTTTGGACTATACGCAGATCTATTTATGAGTCTAATAACGAATATTATATAAAAAAGCGACATGCTTCATTATTCAAACGTTTCAGCAAATGCTCATGCCACCATCAGTCACACCCGTTTATAAAAGCTTCACATAAAGCAGGGGTCGGCAACCTTTTTTGCACTGCGGACCGTTTTTGAAACTAAAATTTTATCGCGGACCGGTCTTAAAAAAACTACATATATTTAGCAATAAAAACGCCTAAATTAGTTTATCATTCCCGGGATACATGGGCAAAATGTTTAATAGCATTTAACCTGAAAACCTATACGGCCCGGTAACGAACTCCTCGCGGACCGGTACCGGGCAGCGGACCGGCGGTTGCCGACCACTGACATAAAGGATCAGTATAAAAGGTGATAACTAAAAGATAACTTTGTTTTATCGTATTTTTACAGCAAATGTATTCTTAGTAAAGCTGCTACGATATAAGTACATGTTTTGTGTACTGAACTTAGGGAATGTATAGTTGCGTTAAGCCTGCATGAGTCAAAGCCTTCAGAGACACGGAAAAGGCGTGTGGCCTTTTTAGCTATGTAGCATTTAAAGTTTGCATATTTTATAATCCACTTGACGTTCAAGAACTAATCGATCACAAAGCAATCGTTGTCACGTCCGGTGATTGTATGAACGTCAAGTACCCATCGTTGTAAACTTTAACACTTCGCTACAGTTAACGTTAAATCAACAAAATAACCTTAGTTTGCCATTTTGTGAAATCTTGCACTTGATTAATTGCAAACGTTTTCAAAAATCTGATAATCCGCTGTTAATAACAGCAATTCTTGAAACGATCGCTCTAAAAAGTATTTTTAATGCTTCCTCGATTATCTTGTTCGTTAGGGCAAAATTTGAAAAGATATTTACGTTTAACGTTGCTTTCGGAAGATATAAATCTTTAAACTGTAAGATATAACGGATCGTATTTTGCAAAGAAATTGAACTGTAAAAAATGTAGCGTACATAATAAAGTTCACAATATGTGTTTTTACCACTTTGCTTCCTTATAAAATCGTTCTTTACGCGTCCAGATAGTCGCATACCGGTTCAAATCCAGGAACTGTGTACTATACGTTTACAAAAGCGAGCCAGCAATGTTTTAACCAAGTTGTCTTTTAGCATCAAACCTAGTATTGCTTGGCAGGGAATTTGGCCAGTGTTAAACATACATATGTACAATTGAAAACCCTTGCGGGTTTAGCTATGGTCGGGTCTTTGTGTTTACCTCAAATTCGTAGAAATAGAGTTTGCCTTTGCTGAGAATGCACCATCGTTTGCGCCAACGCTTTCGCAGCCAGCCTTCCTGTATGAAACGGAAAAGCCAGCCAGCCGTGTTGTCTGTTGATTGCTCCTGTTTAACACAAGTACGAGGTTAACTGGGAAGTTTTAAGCACAGTTATAAAGATCACTTGTATGGGTGGAACAAAATAATTGTGGTATTAAGTTTTAACCGACTGTAAATTAAGTTGCAGATGCCAAAAGCACAATATCTTAATATAGAACGTTAACGCGCATGATTTCCAGTTTTGAAAAGGATTTCTGAACCGGTTTTGTGCAATGAACAAGGATAGTGTCTTATTTTCTAGAAATCGTCTTGAATACACGAAATGTCGGGTTATAATTTTCAACTCAACGGGATAAGACGTCCAACCGTTTGCCAAGCAGTAAATATCATTTAAATAAAACCCTAATTAAATTTTACAACGGTCTTGGAAGCACAACGAATAGAAATTCCCAAATTTAACGACGGCAAACAAACCTAAAAATATATAACTCTCGTATTGTGTAATATATTTTACCCGTAAACCACTATTTGCGTTGCCAAGTAAACGTCGAACAAGTGATGTACAAATACAAGCTTATCTTGCACATAAAGAGTGCATCATGTTATAAACGTTTCCTTGCAATTTCAAGCATCAAATTGTAAATGATTGTGGACAAATAATTTCTGCAAGAGCTTTCGTTTTTCGTTGCTGTTTTTTACACTGTGACAGGCATTTCAAGTGGTCAACAAATATATGTCTATTAAAGTGTGTTACCTTGTGCAAACCAAACACCAAAGTGAAAGTGTTCTGGGCAAAATGTGTGTAACCACATCAAGTCTACTCGTAACATTCTTATGCGAGACTGTTAAAGGTTTTATTTTAGTATTGTCGAACAGAACACACGCTGTAATGTATGTAAGTGCGTAGACACTAGTGTCGAACCTTTTCTTTGTAATCACTAACATTGTTTCAGGACGGGCTGCAAAGGTGGCATTACATATGCTGGCGTTGCTGCGCCAAACCATCAATTTTTAATGCCATTGCCAAAGTAAAGCGAGAAATCCTATGCCCTTGCGTTTAGGGTGCACAAGACAGACCAATGTCAACAAACAGCAACTCCAATACCTATGTACATCAGTTGTTTGACCCTAATAAGTTTTTAAAACCTGATTGTGGATAGAGCTGGCTAAACTTACAACATGTTACACTAGCTTTATTAAGTCAATAAGATAACTAGCACACAATACGTTTCTGAAAACTTATAGTACATGTAGTCATTACTAGCTTGTGTTATATATTTAAAGGAACGTGACTTGTTTCGAAACTGTAAACGTTTCATTGAAACGTTACTGTGAAAGCCTAAAACTTCATGACAACGAGAATATGTAAACTTAAGTCCAAAACTATACTTTTACAGTTATAAAAAAAAACTAAAAAAAACTATTTATAAGTTAGTACATTACCACACAAAGCGTAACTTACCGCTGGGGCTTTTCCGTTGGCTTTGGTATCCATTCCTTAAGCCAATATGATTTGTAGTCTAACCAGTAATCCAAACTGCTGTCCACAACGTACAGTCCAAAACCGGCTTTCAAGCAGACCATACAAGACCAAAAATCGATTGTAAAAAGCAGCAGACTGCGAAGAGCGATGTAACTTACCAAGGGACTAATCAGTTTTCGACCTTCATGCAATTTAGTGCGTTTTATGACCCCTAACCGGCCTGTCGAAAACAGTCGCATCCAGTTAACGACACAATTTCGATACAAAGACAATGGGTTATTGGCGCGACTGTAAAAGCGTTTGCTGGAACTGTGTCTATTCTGAGTAAACGCCCCTGTTTCTGTACAATCCATCAGTAATATAGTAAATTTCATATGGATTTGGTAGGTTTAAGAAAACTTTTAAACCTCCTTTAAGCACTTCAACTTCGGAAATTAAACTCAGTAAAATTGCTGTTAAATTTATTCTTTTAGTTTACTGGGGTAACTGCACAACAAATGTTTTTTATGGCAAGTGGCTCGGTTTATCAATCACAACAACAAATAGCCTGCGTTTGCAGTCCCAGCACGTTCTACATTGGTCAATCTTAACACGTGAGAAACTTATTTCCTTGTTCGTGCTGCAGTGTAAAAACATTGCCAACTCCTGCAAGAGGCAAAGCACAATAAATCAGCTAATGCTTCAGATTAATTAAACTTTTCTGTGCATAATATGACAATATCAATTTTGTAGAACAGTAAATCTCCCCTCAAAGAAATACTATGCCAATATACGTACATATATTGATCGAACGCAAATTCCTGGTTGTTAAAGGCAATATTTACAATACACAATGTCAACAACATTCACCGGTACGTGCTACCGGTCTACTGCCGGGTAAACCATACGTTACTGTTTACGTACGTATCTGCTCAAAATTATTAAAAACGTCAGCTTCCTATCCAAATATGGGCATTGGTAAAGCGCTTGACCCGCTATGCTAATTAGCTTTAAACAGGCGTGTGTCTTAATCATAACTAGCAATCCCATAGCTAGAATGAAATCACCAGCTTGAAAATTTAAATCCTAGTTATCGCAAGGGAGGGACTGTGGAGGAAACCGCTTAAAGTTTTCCGTTGCCTAAGCTTCGTTGCGTTAAATCAGTCACTCATAAGCCGTCCCAGAGGTAAACGGAATTTCACTAATGTCGTTTTGAGGCCACATCTCATTGAGTTCTTAAGTGATAGTCCCGAACACACCTGTTTTAGGTCTGCAATAAAGTATAATCGTCTTTGTGACTTCTACGCGCCCTTTGAAATGCTGTTTTGTTGATATTGTCTGAGTAATTCTAAGGGTTTCCAATGCGTTCACGACAACATGGTTATTTAACATAAAACAATAGTCAACACACAGCCGCCACGAACCGTAACAATCCTCAGAATCAACACAGAAAGCAACAACATGCCCCATATTTCAACATGCCCCCTAATTAAGTATTGGTGATAGCGATTGTTGTTTTCCTTTTATTACAGACGAACTTGATTTATACGTCACTGAATGATAGTAACTTATTAAGTAAGTAGTGGAGGTAAAATAAAATCCGATATGGTTGACAGTATATCACTTGTTAAGCAATAGTACTAATTGAAAAGTAAAAACCCTATCTTGTCATTGAGAAAGTGGTAAACTTCTTTTCCTTTGTTGCTAGCGCGGTCTTTCTGTTTCTAGTAAACTTCTCTTTACCTCTGGCCTTTCTTACTTCACACAACTCTACTTTGTAGACTCCAAACTGATGACTGAGATATCCCAGGAGACAAAACTCAACAAAATCAGAACTTTTGTCTTGTTTAGTCTAGCAGAGCTTGCTGCAACCAACCAAGCAACCGATGGTATATTGTTTAATGAGACTATACGCTGATGGTATTGCGTAGTGTGTGACTCATTTCCTACGCTAACTGCATGACGAATCTCTTAAAGCAGGCACGATTCGACTTTGGGAAAAGCTTTTTTTACTGCTACACCAAGCACTGCCCCGCTGAGCTCAACAATCGATTATTTGGCATTCTTGCAGCTGCTTTAATAATCGCGTCGCTATTGCCTCATCGAACTCAGTTTGATGACACATCGTTGGCCAAATTCACAGATAAACAAAGCGCAATTTGTTCCAATGCGTGGTTTCCATAACAACGCCAAATTTGCCACCTTTTTTTCAGAGAACATACGCGAGAAACAAATGTTCTACTTGAAATCTAAATAAAATATATCGTAAAACAAACCAGTAGATTTTTGGATTACGGTATGGAACAGAACTATGACAAAATCACCCAGAACGAAACGTTTTGACCTCACGACTAGAGAACCAAAACCGCCATTTAGAATAGCAATAGACTGTTGTCTTGGTCAGTCTTAGATCTAACCAGGAAACTTCACGCAAATCGCTACGTAATCGCATGACTGATTGCCCATTTGCTTTTTCTCTTTGTTCTCTCGCCAGCGGCCTGTGCTCAGAGCTGCGCCTAGCATGTTTCGAAATTAATTTCATCATTTTTAATCGAGTGGCAAAAACTGAAAAACTGTGGCAAAATTCGCTAAGGTCACGTATCAAACTGGGATTCCCCTATCGTTATATTTTGAGAAATGCATGCTAATAAAAGGACATTTTATTGGACATAAAACAACACAAAAATTGCAACTTCATGCAAATAATTTCCTAGCCTACAATACAATTTACTTGAACTCCTATTGACTTTGGTCGACCATTCCAAGAATCAGAGATCGAAATTGAAGTTGGATAAGCAAGGAGTTTTAAAAGCATCAAATCTGTTCTGACGGTGTTAATTTATGTTGATAAAAAACTGAAATATCGTGTTTGTTTTTAATTTTTTTCGGCAAAAACTGTTCACTCATCCATTTACAAAAAATACCACGGCGGGAATTTTTTCACAACAATAATCTTTGATTTTTGAAATAGAATGTTGGACCAGAGAGAAGCCAGCGCCCAATCGCTTTACGCTAAAACTAAAAAAGATGCGATACTGAAATTTGCACACAATATTCTACGCTTTTAAAGCTTTTCAGCGCACAAACTTTCGAAAAAAAAATATTTTTCAGTTATTAATACGCGTATTTTGAAATTAATATTCAACGATATGAACGTCATAACGCCAGGGGTGCTCCATATAATGTATTGCAAAGTTTTCTCCTGAACACAAGCTTCAAAATAAGCCCAAACACAATGTTCTAGCAAATCGGAATCGTGTCCAAATATTAATAACAATATGCCATATTCACCAAAATCATATTCGATGTGCGCTGGCCTTAAAAATTTAACGCAGCTCTTTGAAATTGACAAATGATACTCCCTACATTCATACCTTTAAAATAAGCCATCACTCGAGCTTCTAGCAACAAGTTGGCTTTGCCAAATTCGCGGTTAATAATTCATAAATAATATCCAAAATCCACCCAAACAATATGCGATGTGCGCTGGCCCTAAAATTCGCCGCTGCCCTGTGAAATTTACATATGTTATTCTCTACAACTATACCTTTAAAATAAAACCGCTAGACATCTTCATCTTTCTTCAAAGTTTTTTTTTCAATTGTTTAAATAAACAAAAATTCGTTTTGCAAACAAAAGCTTGATTGGCAAGAATTCGTTCCGCAAGACAATAGTTCTCAAAGAGAATAGAACGTCTTTTGTTTGCTCAGCA